>NC_079194.1:7535688-7783188 GCF_029499605.1 Hyla sarda
TTTATGCACATTAATACAAATTTTTACCTGGGGTGCCCAAACTTTTGATCCCCACTGTATGTAGAATCTTTATGAAATGTCATAATAATAATAAAACCATTAATAAATAGGAATTCACAGAACAGAAGGTGGTGGGACTGGGAGACGTCAAACGTTAACTCTTTGCTGCATCGTGGTTCATAAATCTAAACCAGAATCTGATCAGTATACCAAAAAACCCTTTTCGCCCATTATAACAATGTGAACACTGCAGCAGTACCACATGACTCCAACAGGTGGCAGCATATAGACCTATGTTTAGCTCAGAGAGAGCTGGATATGGGGTCTGGTTTGCTAAACTAAATTTACAAAATCACCAAATAATTTAATTTTTTCCTTCATTGTATGGCTTTCTCCTGTGCTCTTCACTGCCCCTATAACCCTGGATCCATCTGACCAGACCATGTTTCTCCACAGCAGGGACGTGCACACATAGGGGTAAAAGGGGGCTGGAGCCCCTGCCCTTTTCCTCACCTGCCCCTCTAGTGCCCTCACAAAAGGAGCTGCAGACTCAGGGTGACCGGAGCAGTAAAATGATCTTTTGTTGGGGAGATTTGTATGTGGTTTGATGCAGGGTGCTGTGCCCTCCCTGCAGGAAGGGGGTGCCACTTACCCTGTTATTATCTGCCATTTCTCTTCTCCTCTCCACACGGAGGAGACAGGAGCAGAGGAGGCCGAGAGAAGCCCCGCCCACAGCATGTCCCGCCCACAAACTCCAGCCTGTGCAGAGGGGGATGGGGCCCTTACTGTAAGTGATTGTGTATTTATGTGAGTGATTGTCAGTTTGTGTGTCTGTATGATGTGTCTATATGGGTGTTTGTGTGTGTGTATGTGTCTGTCTGTATGATGTGTCTATGTGTGTGTGTGTGTGTGTATATGTGTATGTCTGTATGATGTGTCTATGTGTGTGTGTATATGTGTCTGTCTGTATGATGTGTCTATGTGTGTGTGTGTGTGTATATGTGTGTGTCTGTATGATGTGTCTATGTGTGTGTGTGTGTGTGTGTGTATATGTGTCTGTCTGTATGATGTGTCTATGTGTGTGTGTGTGTGTGTGTGTATATGTGTCTGTCTGTATGATGTGTCTATGTGTGTGTGTATATGTGTCTGTATGATGTGTCTATATGGGTGTTTGTGTGTGTATATGTGTCTGTCTGTATGATGTGTCTATGTGTGTGTGTATATGTGTGTGTCTGTATGATGTGTCTATATGGGTGTTTGTGTGTGTGTATGTGTCTGTCTGTATGATGTGTCTATGTGTGTGTGTGTGTGTGTGTCTGTATGATGTGTCTATGTGTGTGTGTGTGTGTATATGTGTGTGTCTGTATGATGTGTCTATGTGTGTGTGTATATGTGTCTGTCTGTATGATGTGTCTATGTGTGTGTGTGTGTGTGTGTGTGTCTGTATGATGTGTCTATGTGTGTGTGTGTGTGTATATGTGTGTGTCTGTATGATGTGTCTATGTGTGTGTGTATATGTGTCTGTCTGTATGATGTGTCTATGTGTGTGTGTGTGTGTATATGTGTGTGTCTGTATGATGTGTCTATGTGTGTGTGTATATGTGTCTGTATGATGTGTCTATGTGTGTGTGTGTGTGTGTGTGTGTATATATGTGTGTGTCTGTATGATGTGTCTATGAGTGTGTGTATATGTGTCTGTATGATGTGTCTATGTGTGTGTGCACCTCTATGTATGTGCCTGTGCAGAGGGGGATGGGGCCTTACTGTTAGCATGTAAGCAATTCTGTGTATATATGTGAGCAAATGTATGTCAGTGTGTGTCACCCTATGTATGTGTATATATCTGTTAGTGATTGTATGTGTATGTGTATATATCTGTTAGTGATTGTATGTGTGTACCTGTATGTATGATGTGCCTGTTGGCTATATCTGTTTGTATATATTCCATGTTATATGTGTGTCTGTGTATTTATGTTTCGTAATGTATATTTGGGCCTGTATGTATGTGTCAGTGTCTCTATGTATGTGTGTATATTACCTATGTACTGTATGTGTGTATATGACCTATGTACTGTATGTGTGTATATGACCTATGTACTGTATGTGTGTATATGACCTATGTACTGTATGTGTGTATATGACCTATGTACTGTATGTGTGTATATGACCTATGTACTGTATGTGTGTATATGACCTATGTACTGTATGTGTGTATATGACCTATGTACTGTATGTGTGTATATGACCTATGTACTGTATGTGTGTATATTACCTATGTACTGTATGTGTGTATATGACCTATGTACTGTATGTGTGTATATTACCTATGTACTGTATGTGTGTATATTACCTATGTACTGTATGTGTGTATATTACCTATGTACTGTATGTGTGTATATGACCTATGTACTGTATGTGTGTATATGACCTATGTACTGTATGTGTATATTACCTATGTACTGTATGTGTGTATATTACCTATGTACTGTATGTGTGTATATTACCTATGTACTGTATGTGTGTATATGACCTATGTACTGTATGTGTGTATATTACCTATGTACTGTATGTGTGTATATGACCTATGTACTGTATGTGTGTATATTACCTATGTACTGTATGTGTGTATATTACCTATGTACTGTATGTGTGTATATTACCTATGTACTGTATGTGTGTATATTACCTATGTACTGTATGTGTGTATATTACCTATGTACTGTATGTGTGTATATGACCTATGTACTGTATGTGTGTATATTACCTATGTACTGTATGTGTGTATATGACCTATGTACTGTATGTGTGTATATTACCTATGTACTGTATGTGTGTATATGACCTATGTACTGTATGTGTGTATATGACCTATGTACTGTATGTGTGTATATGACCTATGTACTGTATGTGTGTATATTACCTATGTACTGTATGTGTGTATATTACCTATGTACTGTATGTGTGTATATTACCTATGTACTGTATGTGTGTATATGACCTATGTACTGTATGTGTGTATATTACCTATGTACTGTATGTGTGTATATGACCTATGTACTGTATGTGTGTATATGACCTATGTACTGTATGTGTGTATATGACCTATGTACTGTATGTGTGTATATGACCTGTGTACTGTATGTGTGTATATGATCTGTGTACTGTATGTGTGTATATGACCTATGTACTGTATGTGTGTATATTACCTATGTGCTGTATGTGTGTATATGACCTATGTACTGTATGTGTGTATATTACCTATGTACTATATGTGTGTATATTACCTATGTACTGTATGTGTGTATATTACCTATGTACTGTATGTGTGTATATTACCTATGTACTGTATGTGTGTATATTACCTATGTACTGTATGTGTGTATATGACCTATGTACTGTATGTGTGTATATGACCTATGTACTGTATGTGTGTATATTACCTATGTACTGTATGTGTGTATATGACCTATGTACTGTATGTGTGTATATTACCTATGTACTGTATGTGTGTATATTACCTATGTACTGTATGTGTGTATATGACCTATGTACTGTATGTGTGTATATGACCTATGTACTGTATGTGTGTATATGACCTATGTACTGTATGTGTGTATATGACCTATGTACTGTATGTGTGTATATGACCTATGTACTGTATGTGTGTATATTACCTATGTACTATATGTGTGTATATTACCTATGTACTGTATGTGTGTATATTACCTATGTACTGTATGTGTGTATATGACCTATGTACTGTATGTGTGTATATGACCTATGTACTGTATGTGTGTATATGACCTATGTACTGTATGTGTGTATATTACCTATGTACTGTATGTGTGTATATGACCTATGTACTGTATGAGTGCATATGACCTATGTACTGTATGTGTGTATATGACCTATGTACTGTATGTGTGTATATTACCTATGTACTGTATGTGTGTATATGACCTATGTACTGTATGTGTGTATATGACCTATGTACTGTATGTGTGTATATGACCTATGTACTGTATGTGTGTATATTACCTATGTACTGTATGTGTGTATATTACCTATGTACTGTATGTGTGTATATGACCTATGTACTGTATGTGTGTATATTACCTATGTACTGTATGTGTGTATATTACCTATGTACTGTATGTGTGTATATGGCCTATGTACTGTGTGTATATGGCCTATGTACTGTGTGTATATGACCTATGTACTGTATGTGTGTATATTACCTATGTACTGTATGTGTGTATATAACCTATGTACTGTATGTGTGTATATGACCTATGTACTGTATGTGTGTATATTACCTATGTACTGTATGTGTGTATATTACCTATGTACTGTATGTGTGTATATGACCTATGTACTGTATGTGTGTATATTACCTATGTACTGTATGTGTGTATATGACCTATGTACTGTATGTGTGTATATGACCTATGTACTGTATGTGTGTATATGACCTATGTACTGTATGTGTGTATATGACCTATGTACTGTATGTGTGTATATGACCTATGTACTGTATGTGTGTATATGACCTATGTACTGTATGTGTGTATATGACCTATGTACTGTATGTGTGTATATGACCTATGTACTGTATGTGTGTATATTACCTATGTACTGTATGTGTGTATATGACCTATGTACTGTATGTGTGTATATGACCTATGTACTGTATGTGTGTATATGACCTATGTACTGTATGTGTGTATATGACCTATGTACTGTATGTGTGTATATGACCTATGTACTGTATGTGTGTATATGACCTATGTACTGTATGTGTGTATATGACCTATGTACTGTATGTGTGTATATGACCTATGTACTGTATGTGTGTATATGACCTATGTACTGTATGTGTGTATATGACCTATGTACTGTATGTGTGTATATTACCTATGTACAGTATGTGTGTATATGACCTATTTACTGTATGTGTGTATATGACCTATGTACTGTATGTGTGTATATGACCTATGTACTGTATGTGTGTATATTACCTATGTACTGTATGTGTGTATATGACCTATGTACTGTATGTGTGTATATTACCTATGTACTGTATGTGTGTATATTACCTATGTACTGTATGTGTGTATATTACCTATGTACTGTATGTGTGTATATTACCTATGTACTGTATGTGTGTATATGACCTATGTACTGTATGTGTGTATATGACCTATGTACTGTATGTGTGTATATTACCTATGTACTGTATGTGTGTATATTACCTATGTACTGTATGTGTGTATATTACCTATGTACTGTATGTGTGTATATGACCTATATACTGTATGTGTGTATATGACCTATGTACTGTATGTGTGTATATGGCCTATGTACTGTATGTGTGTATATTACCTATGTACTGTATGTGTGTATATGACCTATGTACTGTATGTGTGTATATTACCTATGTACTGTATGTGTGTATATGACCTATGTACTGTATGTGTGTATATTACCTATGTACTGTATGTGTGTATATGACCTATGTACTGTATGTGTGTATATGACCTATGTACTGTATGTGTGTATATTACCTATGTACTGTATGTGTGTATATGACCTATGTACTGTATGTGTGTATATTACCTATGTACTGTATGTGTGTATATTACCTATGTACTGTATGTGTGTATATTACCTATGTACTGTATGTGTGTATATTATCTATGTACTGTATGTGTGTATATTACCTATGTACTGTATGTGTGTATATTACCTATGTACTGTATGTGTGTATATGACCTATGTACTGTATGTGTGTATATTACCTATGTACAGTATGTGTGTATATGACCTATGTACTGTATGTGTGTATATGACCTATGTACTGTATGTGTGTATATGACCTATGTACTGTATGTGTGTATATTACCTATGTTCTGTATGTGTGTATATGACCTATGTACTGTATGTGTGTATATTACCTATGTACTGTATGTGTGTATATGACCTATGTACTGTATGTGTGTATATGACCTATGTACTGTATGTGTGTATATGGCCTATGTACTGTATGTGTGTATATGACCTATGTACTGTATGTGTGTATATTACCTATGTACTGTATGTGTGTATATGACCTATGTACTGTATGTGTGTATATTACCTATGTACTGTATGTGTGTATATTACCTATGTACTGTATGTGTGTATATTACCTATGTACTGTATGTGTGTATATGACCTATGTACTGTATGTGTGTATATTACCTATGTACTGTATGTGTGTATATTACCTATGTACTGTATGTGTCTTTATGTGATGTGCTTGTATGTGTGTATATGACCTATGTACTGTATGTGTGTATATTACCTATGTACTGTATGTGTGTATATGACCTATGTACTGTATGTGTGTATATGACCTATGTACTGTATGTGTGTATATTACCTATGTACTGTATGTGTGTATATGACCTATGTACTGTATGTGTCTTTATGTGATGTGCTTGTATGTAATGTATGAAGCACATTATTAGGGAATTATTAGAGAAATGAAAACATAGAAACATAGAATGTGTCGGCAGATAAGAACCATTTGGCCAATCTAGTCTCCCCAATAATCTGAATACTATGACTAGTCCCTGGCCCTATCTTATATGAAGGATAGCCTTATACCTATCCCTATCTTATATGAAGGATAGCCTTATGCCTATCTCTATCTTATATGAAGGATAGTCTTATACCTATCTCTATCTTATATGAAGGATAGCCTTATACCTATCCCTATCTTATATGAAGGATAGCCTTATACCTATCTCTATCTTATATGAAGGATAGCCTTATACCTATCCCTATCTTATATGAAGGATAGCCTTATACCTATCTCTATCTTATATGAAGGAAAACCTTATACCTATCCCTATCTTATGTGAAGGATAGCCTTATGCCTATCTCTATCTTATATGAAGGATAGTCTTATACCTATTCCTATCTTATATGAAGGATAGCCTTATACCTATCCCTATCTTATATGAAGGATAGCCTTATGCCTATCCCTATCTTATATGAAGGATAGCCTTATACCTATCTCTATCTTATATGAAGGATAGCCTTAGGCTTATCCCTATCTTATATGAAGGATAGCCTTATACCTATCCCTATCTTATATGAAGGATAGCCTTATACCTATCCCTATCTTATATGAAGGATAGCCTTAGGCTTATCCCATGCATGTTTAAACTCCTTCACTGTATTTGCAGCGACCACTTCTGCAGGAAGGATATTCCATGTATCCACTACTCTCTCTGTAAAGTAATACTTCCCGATATTACTGCAGAAACCTTTCCCCTCTAATTTAAAACTATGTCCTCTATATAACACTATATGTCCTCTATATAACACTATATGTCCTCTATATAACACTATGTCCTCTATATAACACTATATGTCCTCTATATAACACTATATGTCCTCTATATAACACTATGTCCTCTATATAACACTCTGTCCTCTTGTGGTAGTTTTTCTTCTCTTATATATCTTCTCCTCCTTTACCATGTTGATTCCCTTTATGTATATAAAGTCTCTATCATCTCCCTCAGTCTCTTCTTTCTTCTATACATGATAACATCCTTTATCCTTTCCTGGTAAGTTTTATCCTGTAATCCATGTACTAGTTTAGTATCTTCTCTGAACTCTCTCTAGAGAATCTATATCTGTTACGCCTAGCGCTCCGGGTCCCCGCTCCTCCCCGGAGCGCTCACGGCGTCTCTCTCCCCGCAGCGCCCCGGTCAGTCCCGCTGACCGGGAGCGCTGCACTGTCATGGCCGTCGGGGATGCGATTCGCACAGCGGGACGCGCCCGCTCGCGAATCGCATCCCAGGTCACTTACCCGTCCCGGTCCCCTGCTGTCATGTGCTGGCGCGCGCGGCTCCGCTCTCTAGGGCGCGCGCGCGCCAGCTCTCTGAGACTTAAAGGGCCAGCGCACCAATGATTGGTGCCTGGCCCAATTAGCTTAATTGGCTCCCATCTGCTCCCTGCCTTTATCTGACCTCCTCCCATGCACTCCCTTGCCGGATCTTGTTGCCTTGTGCCAGTGAAAGCGTTTAGTGTGTCCAAAGCCTGTGTTACCTGAACTTCTGCTATCCATCCTGACTACGAACCTTGCCGCCTGCCCCGACCTTCTGCTACGTCTGACCTTGCCTCTGCCTAGTCCTTCTGTCCCACGCCTTCTCAGCAGTCAGAGAGGTTGAGCCGTTGCTAGTGGATACGACCTGGTTGCTACTGCCGCAGCAAGACCATCCCGCTTTGCGGCGGGCTCTGGTGAAAACCAGTAGCCTCTTAGAACCGGTCCACTAGCACGGTCCACGCCAATCCCTCGCTGACACAGAGGATCCACTACCTGGAAGCCGAATCGTGACAGTAGATCCGGCCATGGATCCCGCTGAGGTGCCGCTGCCAAGTCTCGCTGATCTTCCCACGGTGGTCGCTCAGCAATCGCAGCAGATTGCCCAACAAGGACAGCAGCTGTCGCAGTTGACCGCCATGTTACAGCAACTTCTGCCTCTGCTACAGCAGCAACCATCTCCTCCGCCAGCTCCTGCACCTCCTCCGCAGCGAGTGGCCGCTCCTAACCTCCGCTTGTCCCTGCCGGACAAATTTGATGGGGACTCTAAACTCTGCCGTGGATTTTTGTCTCAGTGTTCCCTGCATATGGAGATGTTGTCGGACTTGTTTCCTACAGAACGGTCTAAGGTGGCGTTCGTAGTAAGCCTTCTTTCAGGAAAGGCCTTGTCTTGGGCCACACCGCTCTGGGACCGCAATGATCCTGCCACAGCCACAGTCCAGTCCTTCTTCGCTGAAGTCCGTAGTGTCTTCGAGGAACCTGCCCGAGCCTCTTCTGCTGAGACTGCCTTGCTGAACCTGGTCCAGGGTAATTCTTCCGTTGGCGAGTACGCCATACAATTCCGTACTCTTGCTTCTGAACTATCCTGGAATAACGAGGCTCTCTGCGCGACCTTTAAAAAAGGCCTATCCAGTCGCATCAAGGATGTGCTGGCCGCACGAGAGATTCCTGCCAACCTCCAAGAACTCATCCATTTGGCTACCCGCATTGACATGCGTTTTTCTGAGCGACACCAAGAGCTCCGCCAGGAAAAAGACTTAGATCTCTGGGCACCTCTCCCACAGCATCCTTTGCAGTCTATGCCTGGGCCTCCCGCCGAGGAGGCCATGCAAGTGGATCGGTCTCGCCTGACCCAGGAAGAGAGGAATCGCCGTAGAGAAGAAAATCTCTGTCTGTACTGTGCCAGTACCGAGCATTTCTTGGTGGATTGCCCTATCCGTCCTCCACGCCTGGGAAACGCACGCACGCACCCAGCTCACGTGGGTGTGGCATCTCTTGGTTCTAAGTCTTCTTCTCCACGTCTCACGGTGCCCGTGCGGATTTCTCCTACAGCCAATTCCTCCCTCTCAGCCGTGGCCTGCTTGGACTCTGGTGCCTCCGGGAATTTTATTTTGGAGTCCTTTGTTAATAAATTCAGCATCCCGGTGACCCGTCTCGTCAAACCGCTCTACATTTCCGCGGTCAACGGAGCCAGATTGGACTGCACCGTGCGTTACCGCACAGAACCCCTCCTGATGTCTATCGGACCCCACCACGAAAGGATTGAGTTCTTCATTCTCCCCAACTGTACCTCTGAGGTCCTCCTCGGTCTGCCATGGCTCCGGCTTCATTCCCCCACCCTTGATTGGACCACCGGGGAGATAAAGAACTGGGACTCTGCCTGCCATAGGAAGTGCCTCTCCCCCCCTCCCAGTCCCGTCAGGCAAACCTCTGTGCCTCCTCATGGCCCCCGTCCTGGTGTCACACTGCCCCGTGCCAGGCTTCGCCCTCTGCCCTCCCTCCCCATTCCCACTCCTGCTGTACTGCCTGCCGTTGAGGAAACCCTCCATTCTTTCCCGGTGTCCTCATCCCAGGGGAGGCAGTTACCGGTCAAAGAAAAGGGGAGACCTAAGGGGGGGGTACTGTTACGCCTAGCGCTCCGGGTCCCCGCTCCTCCCCGGAGCGCTCACGGCGTCTCTCTCCCCGCAGCGCCCCGGTCAGTCCCGCTGACCGGGAGCGCTGCACTGTCATGGCCGTCGGGGATGCGATTCGCACAGCGGGACGCGCCCGCTCGCGAATCGCATCCCAGGTCACTTACCCGTCCCGGTCCCCTGCTGTCATGTGCTGGCGCGCGCGGCTCCGCTCTCTAGGGCGCGCGCGCGCCAGCTCTCTGAGACTTAAAGGGCCAGCGCACCAATGATTGGTGCCTGGCCCAATTAGCTTAATTGGCTCCCATCTGCTCCCTGCCTTTATCTGACCTCCTCCCATGCACTCCCTTGCCGGATCTTGTTGCCTTGTGCCAGTGAAAGCGTTTAGTGTGTCCAAAGCCTGTGTTACCTGAACTTCTGCTATCCATCCTGACTACGAACCTTGCCGCCTGCCCCGACCTTCTGCTACGTCTGACCTTGCCTCTGCCTAGTCCTTCTGTCCCACGCCTTCTCAGCAGTCAGCGAGGTTGAGCCGTTGCTAGTGGATACGACCTGGTTGCTACTGCCGCAGCAAGACCATCCCGCTTTGCGGCGGGCTCTGGTGAAAACCAGTAGCCTCTTAGAACCGGTCCACTAGCACGGTCCACGCCAATCCCTCGCTGACACAGAGGATCCACTACCTGGAAGCCGAATCGTGACAGTAGATCCGGCCATGGATCCCGCTGAGGTGCCGCTGCCAAGTCTCGCTGATCTTCCCACGGTGGTCGCTCAGCAATCGCAGCAGATTGCCCAACAAGGACAGCAGCTGTCGCAGTTGACCGCCATGTTACAGCAACTTCTGCCTCTGCTACAGCAGCAACCATCTCCTCCGCCAGCTCCTGCACCTCCTCCGCAGCGAGTGGCCGCTCCTAGCCTCCGCTTGTCCCTGCCGGACAAATTTGATGGGGACTCTAAACTCTGCCGTGGATTTTTGTCTCAGTGTTCCCTGCATATGGAGATGTTGTCGGACTTGTTTCCTACAGAACGGTCTAAGGTGGCGTTCGTAGTAAGCCTTCTTTCAGGAAAGGCCTTGTCTTGGGCCACACCGCTCTGGGACCGCAATGATCCTGCCACAGCCACAGTCCAGTCCTTCTTCGCTGAAGTCCGAAGTGTCTTTGAGGAACCTGCCCGAGCCTCTTCTGCTGAGACTGCCTTGCTGAACCTGGTCCAGGGTAATTCTTCCGTTGGCGAGTACGCCATACAATTCCGTACTCTTGCTTCTGAACTATCCTGGAATAACGAGGCTCTCTGCGCGACCTTTAAAAAAGGCCTATCCAGTCGCATCAAGGATGTGCTGGCCGCACGAGAGATTCCTGCCAACCTCCAAGAACTCATCCATTTGGCTACCCGCATTGACATGCGTTTTTCTGAGCGACACCAAGAGCTCCGCCAGGAAAAAGACTTAGATCTCTGGGCACCTCTCCCACAGCATCCTTTGCAGTCTATGCCTGGGCCTCCCGCCGAGGAGGCCATGCAAGTGGATCGGTCTCGCCTGACCCAGGAAGAGAGGAATCGCCGTAGAGAAGAAAATCTCTGTCTGTACTGTGCCAGTACCGAGCATTTCTTGGTGGATTGCCCTATCCGTCCTCCACGCCTGGGAAACGCACGCACGCACCCAGCTCACGTGGGTGTGGCATCTCTTGGTTCTAAGTCTTCTTCTCCACGTCTCACGGTGCCCGTGCGGATTTCTCCTACAGCCAATTCCTCCCTCTCAGCCGTGGCCTGCTTGGACTCTGGTGCCTCCGGGAATTTTATTTTGGAGTCCTTTGTTAATAAATTCAGCATCCCGGTGACCCGTCTCGTCAAACCGCTCTACATTTCCGCGGTCAACGGAGCCAGATTGGACTGCACCGTGCGTTACCGCACAGAACCCCTCCTGATGTCTATCGGACCCCACCACGAAAGGATTGAGTTCTTCATTCTCCCCAACTGTACCTCTGAGGTCCTCCTCGGTCTGCCATGGCTCCGGCTTCATTCCCCCACCCTTGATTGGACCACCGGGGAGATAAAGAACTGGGACTCTGCCTGCCATAGGAAGTGCCTCTCCCCCCCTCCCAGTCCCGTCAGGCAAACCTCTGTGCCTCCTCATGGCCCCCGTCCTGGTGTCACACTGCCCCGTGCCAGGCTTCGCCCTCTGCCCTCCCTCCCCATTCCCACTCCTGCTGTACTGCCTGCCGTTGAGGAAACCCTCCATTCTTTCCCGGTGTCCTCATCCCAGGGGAGGCAGTTACCGGTCAAAGAAAAGGGGAGACCTAAGGGGGGGGTACTGTTACGCCTAGCGCTCCGGGTCCCCGCTCCTCCCCGGAGCGCTCACGGCGTCTCTCTCCCCGCAGCGCCCCGGTCAGTCCCGCTGACCGGGAGCGCTGCACTGTCATGGCCGTCGGGGATGCGATTCGCACAGCGGGACGCGCCCGCTCGCGAATCGCATCCCAGGTCACTTACCCGTCCCGGTCCCCTGCTGTCATGTGCTGGCGCGCGCGGCTCCGCTCTCTAGGGCGCGCGCGCGCCAGCTCTCTGCGACTTAAAGGGCCAGCGCACCAATGATTGGTGCCTGGCCCAATTAGCTTAATTGGCTCCCATCTGCTCCCTGCCTTTATCTGACCTCCTCCCATGCACTCCCTTGCCGGATCTTGTTGCCTTGTGCCAGTGAAAGCGTTTAGTGTGTCCAAAGCCTGTGTACCTGAACTTCTGCTACCCATCCTGACTACGAACCTTGCCGCCTGCCCCGACCTTCTGCTACGTCTGACCTTGCCTCTGCCTAGTCCTTCTGTCCCACGCCTTCTCAGCAGTCAGCGAGGTAGAGCCGTTGCTAGTGGATACGACCTGGTTGCTACTGCCGCAGCAAGACCATCCCGCTTTGCGGCGGGCTCTGGTGAAAACCAGTAGCCTCTTAGAACCGGTCCACTAGCACGGTCCACGCCAATCCCTCGCTGACACAGAGGATCCACTACCTGGAAGCCGAATCGTGACAATATCCTTCTGGAGATACGGCCTCCAGTACTGCGCACAATACTCCAAGTGAGGTCTCACCAGTGTTCTGTACAGCGGCATGAGCACTTCTCTCTTTCTACTGCTTATACCTCTCCCTATACACACATGAGCACTTCTCTCTACTGCTTATACCTCTCCCTATACACACATGAGCACTTCTCTCTTTCTACTGCTTTCTACTGGGCCGCAGCACATCTCCCTGTGACGTCACTTTGCTTTCTGCAGAGTATTCCCATTAAGTCTGGCAGACGTTTTATACATTTTGAGAAGTGCCCTTTTTTTTTTTACTTGAGCCCCTGCCCTCCTAAATGTCTGTGGATGTCCCTGCTCCACAGAGATCTGGATCCATCTGACCAGGACATGTTTCTCTATAGAGATCTGGATCCATCTGACCAGGACATGTTTCTCTATAGAGATCTGGATCCATCTGACCATGCCATGTTTCTCTATAGAGATCTGGATCCATCTGACCAGGACATGTTTCTCTATAGCGATCTGGATCCATCTGACCAGGACATGTTTCTCTATAGAGATCTGGATCCATCTGACCATGCCATGTTTCTCTATAGAGATCTGGATCCATCTGACCAGGACATGTTTCTCTATAGAGATCTGGATCCATCTGACCAGGCCATGTTTCTCTATAGAGATCTGGATCCATCTGACCAGGTCCTGTTTCCCCACAAATATCTGGATCCATCTGACCAGGCCATGTTTCTCTATATAGATCTGGATCCATCTGACCAGCCCATGTTTCTCTATAGAGATCTGGATCCCTCTGACCAGGCCATGTTTCTCTATAGAGATCTGGATCCATCTGACCAGGCCATGTTTCTCTATAGAGATCTGGATCCTTCTGACCAGGACATGTTTCTCTATAGAGATATGGATCCATCTGACCAGGACATGTTTCTCTATAGAGATCTGGATCCTTCTGACCAGGACATGTTTCTCTATAGAGATATGGATCCATCTGACCAGGACATGTTTCTCTATAGAGATCTGGATCCATCTGACCAGGCCATGTTTCTTTATAGAGATCTGGATCCATCTGACCAGGACATGTTTCTCTATAGAGATCTGGATCCATCTGACCAGGCCATGTTTCTCTATAGAGATCTGGATCCATCTGACCAGGACATGTTTCTCCACAGAGATCTGGATCCATCTGACCAGGCCATGTTTCTCTATAGAGATCTGGATCCATCTGACAAGGCCATGTTTCTCTATAGAGATCTGGATCCATCTGACCAGGCCATGTTTCTCTATAGAGATCTGGATCCATCTGATCAGGACATGTTTCTCCACAGAGATCTGGATCCATCTGACCAGGCCATGTTTGTCACGATTCGGCTTACAGGTTGTGGATCCACTGTGTCAGCGAGGGATTGGCGTGGACCGTGTCAGTGGACCGGTTCTAAGAGGCTACTGGTGTTCACCAGAGCCCGCCGCAAAGCGGGATGGTCTTGCTGCGGCAGTAGCAACCAGGTCGTATCCACTAGCAACGGCTCAACCTCGCTGACTGCTGAGAAGGCGTGGGACAGAAGGACTAGGCAGAGGCAAGGTCAGACGAAGCAGAAGGTCGGGGCAGGCGGCAAGGTTCGTAGTCAATATGGATAGCAGGAGATCAGGAAACACAGGCTTGGACAACACTAAACGCTTTCACTGGCACAAGGCAACAAGATCCGGCGAGGGAGTGCAGGGGAAGTGATGTGATATAGCCAGGGAGCAGGTGGAAGCCAATTAAGCTAATTGGGCCAGGCACCAATCATTGGTGCACTGGCCCTTTAAGTCTCAGAGAGCTCTAGAGAGCGGAGCCGCGCGCCAGCACATGACAGCAGGGGACCGGGACGGGTAAGTGGCTTGGGATGCGATTCGCGAGCGGGCGCGTCCCGCTGTGCGAATCCCATCCCCGACGGCCATATCAGTGCAGCGCTCCCGGTCAGCGGGACCGACCGGGGCGCTGCAGGGAGAGAGACGCCGTGAGCGCTCCGGGGAGGAGCAGGGACCCGGAGCGCTCGGCGTAACAGTACCCCCCCCCCTTAGGTCTCCCCCTTTTTTTGTCCGACAACTGCTTTACCTGGGACGAGGACACCGGGAAAGAATGGAGGGTTTCCTCAACGGCAGGCAGTACAGCAGGAGTGGGAATGGGGAGGGAGGGCAGAGGGTGAAGCTTGGCACGGGGCAGGGTGACACCAGGACGGGGGCCATGAGGAGGCACTGAGGCTTGCCTGACGGGACTGGGAGGGGGGGAGAGGCATCTCTTGTGGCAAGCAGAGTCCCAGTTCTTGATCTCCCCGGTGGTCCAGTCAAGGGTGGGAGAATGAAGCTGGAGCCATGGCAGACCGAGGAGGACCTCAGAGGTGCAGTTGGGGAGGACGAAAAATTCAATCCTTTCGTGGTGGGGTCCAATGCACATTAAGAGGGGTTTTGTGCGGTAACGCACGGTGCAATCCAATCTAACTCCGTTGACCGCGGAAATGTAGAGCGGCTTGACGAGACGGGTCACCGGGATGCAGAATTTATTCACAAATGACTCCAAAATGAAATTCCCAGAGGCACCAGAGTCCAAGCAGGCCACGGCTGAGAGGGAGGAATTGGCTGAAGGAGAAATCCGCACGGGCACCGTGAGACGTGGAGAAGCAGACTTTGAACCAAGAGACGCCACACCCACGTGAGCTGGGTGCGTGCGTGCGTTTCCCAGACGTGGAGGACGAATAGGGCAATCCACCAAGAAATGCTCGGTACTGGCACAGTACAGACAAAGATTTTCTTCCCTACGGCGATTCCTCTCTTCCTGGGTCAGGCGAGACCGATCCACTTGCATGGCCTCCTCGGCGGGAGGCCCAGGCGTAGATTGCAAAGGATACTGTGGGAGAGGTGCCCAGACATCTAAGTCTTTTTCCTGGCGGAGCTCCTGATATCTCTCAGAAAAACGCATGTCAATGCGGGTGGCCAAATGGATAAGTTCTTGCAGGTTGGCAGGAATCTCTCGTGCGGCCAGCACATCCTTGATGCTACTGGATAGGCCTTTTTTAAAGGTCGCGCAGAGAGCCTCGTTATTCCATGATAATTCGGAAGCAAGAGTACGAAATTGGATGGCGTACTCGCCCACTGAAGAATTACCCTGGACCAGGTTCAACAGGGCAGTCTCGGCAGAAGAAGCTCGGGCTGGCTCCTCAAAGACACTACGGACTTCAGCGAAGAAGGACTGGACTGTGGCTGTGGCAGGATCATTGCGGTCCCAGAGCGGTGTGGCCCAAGACAAGGCCTTTCCTGAAAGAAGGCTCACTACGAACGCCACCTTAGACCGTTCTGTAGGAAATTGGTCCGACAACATCTCCAAATGTAGGGAACATTGCGACAGAAAGCCACGGCAGAGTCTAGAGTCCCCATCAAATTTGTCCGGCAGGGACAAGCGGAGGCTAGGAGCGGCCACTCGCTGCGGAGGAGGTGCAGGAGCTGGCGGAGGAGATGGTTGCTGCTGTAGCAGAGGCAGAAGTTGCTGTAACGTGGCGGTCAACTGCGACAGCTGCTGTCCTTGTTGGGCAATCTGCTGCGATTGCTGAGCGACCACCGTGGGAAGGTCAGCGAGACTTGGCAGCGGCACCTCAGCGGGATCCATGGCCGGATCTACTGTCACGATTCGGCTTACACGTAGTGGATCCTCTGTGTCAGCGAGGGATTGGCGTGGACCGTGCTGGTGGACCGGTTCTAAGAGGCTACTGGTGTTCACCAGAGCCCGCCGCAAAGCGGGATGGTCTTGCTGCGGCGGTAGTAACCAGGTCGTATCCACTAGCAACGGCTCAACCTCTCTGACTGCTGAGAAGGCGTGGGACAGAAGGACTAGGCAGAGGCAAGGTCAGACGAAGCAGAAGGTCGGGGCAGGCGGCAAGGTTCGTAGCCAATATGGATAGCAGGAGATCAGGAAACACAGGCTTGGACAACACTAAACGCTTTCACTGGCACAAGGCAACAAGATCCGGCAAGGGAGTGCAGGGGAAGTGATGTGATATAGCCAGGGAGCAGGTGGAAGCCAATTAAGCTAATTGGGCCAGGCACCAATCATTGGTGCACTGGCCCTTTAAGTCTCAGAGAGCTGGCGCGCGCGCGCCCTAGAGAGCGGAGCCGCGCGCGCCAGCACATGACAGCAGGGGACCGGGACGGGTAAGTGGCTTGGGATGCGATTCGCGAGCGGGCGCGTCCCGCTGTGCGAATCGCATCCCCGACGGCCATATCAGTGCAGCGCTCCCGGTCAGCGGGACCGACCGGGGCGCTGCAGGGAGAGAGACGCCGTGAGCGCTCCGGGGAGGAGCAGGGACCCGGAGCGCTCGGCGTAACAATGTTTCTCTATAGAGATCTGGACCCATCTGACCAGGTCATGTTTCTCTATATAGATCTGGATCTATCTGACCAGGTCATGTTTCTCCACAGAAATCTGGATCCATCTGACCAGGCCATGTTTCTCTATAGATATCTGGATCCATCTGACCAGGTCATGTTTCTCTATAGAAATCTGGATCCATCAGACCAGGCCATGTTTCTCTAGAGAGATCTGGATCCATCTGACCAGGCCATGTTTCTCTATAGAGATATGGATCCATCTGACCAGGCCATGTTTCTCTATAGATATATGGATCCATCTGACCAGGTCATGTTTCTCTATAGAGATCTGGATCCATCTGACCAGGCCATGTTTCTCCACAGAGATCTGGATCCATCTGACCAGGTCATGTTTCTCCATAGAGATCTGGATCCATCTGACCAGGCCATGTTTCTCTACAGAGATCTGGATCCATCTGACCAGGACATGTTTCTCCACAAAGATCTGAATCCTTCTGACCAGGTCATGTTTCTCTATAAAGATCTGGACCCATCTGACCAGGTCATGTTTCTCCATAGAGATCTGGATCCATTTGACCAGGCCATGTTTCTCTATAGAGATCTGGATCCATCTGACCAGGCCATGTTTCTCTATAGAGATATGGATCTATCTGACGAGGACATGTTTCTCTATAGAGATCTGGATCCATCTGACCAGGACATGTTTCTCCACAGAGATCTGGATCCAGCTGACCAGGCCATGTTTCTCCACAGAGATCTGGATCCATCTGACCAGGCCATGTTTCTCTATAGAGATTTGGATCTATCTGACCAGGTCATGTTTCTCCACAGAAATCTGGATCTATCTGACCAGGCCATGTTTCTCCACAGAGATCTGGATCCATCTGACCAGGCCATGTTTCTCTAGAGAGATCTGGATCCATCTGACCAGGACATGTTTCTCTATAGAGATATGGATCCATCTGACCAGGCCATGTTTCTCTATAGAGATATGGATCCATCTGACCAGGTCATGTTTCTCTATAGAGATCTGGATCCATCTGACCAGGACATGTTTCTCTATAGAGATCTGGATCCATCTGACCAGGCCATGTTTCTCCACAGAGATCTGGATCCATCTGACCAGGGCATGTTTCTCCACAGAGATCTGGATCCTTCTGACCAGGCCATGTTTCTCTATAGAGATCTGGATCCTTCTGACCAGGACATGTTTCTCTATAGAGATATGGATCCATCTGACCAGGCCATGTTTCTCTATAGAGATATGGATCCATCTGACCAGGTCATGTTTCTCTATAGAGATCTGGATCCATCTGACCAGGACATGTTTCTCTATAGAGATCTGGATCCATCTGACCAGGCCATGTTTCTCCACAGAGATCTGGATCCATCTGACCAGGGCATGTTTCTCCACAGAGATCTGGATCCTTCTGACCAGGACATGTTTCTCTATATAGATCTGGATCCATCTGACCAGGCCATGTTTCTCTATAGAGATCTGGATCCTTCTGACCAGGACATGTTTCTCTATAGAGATCTGGATCCATCAGACCAGGCCATGTTTCTCTAGAGAGATCTGGATCCATCTGACCAGGTCATGTTTCTCTAGAGAGATCTGGATCCATCTGACCAGGCCATGTTTCTCTAGAGAGATCTGGATCCATCTGACCAGGCCATGTTTCTCTATAGAGATATGGATCCATCTGACCAGGCCATGTTTCTCTATATAGATCTGGATTCATCTGACCAGGACATGTTTCTCTATAGAGATCTGGATCCATCTGACCAGGCCATGTTTCTCTATAGAGATCTGGATCCATCTGACCAGGCCATGTTTCTCTATATAGATCTGGATTTATCTGACCAGGACATGTTTCTCTATAGAGATCTGGATCCATCTGACCAGGCCATGTTTCTCTATAGAGATCTGGATCCATCTGACCAGGCCATGTTTCTCTATAGAGATTTGGATCTATCAGACCAGGCCATGTTTCTCTATAGAGATCTGGATCTATCTGACCAGGCCATGTTTCTCTATAGAGATCTGGATCCATCTGACCAGGCCATGTTTCTCTATAGAGATCTGGATCCATCTGACCAGGTCATGTTTCTCTATAGAGATCTGGAACCATCTGACCAGGACATGTTTCTCTATATAGATCTGGATCCATCTGACCGGGTCATGTTTCTCTATAGAGATCTGGATCCATCTGACCAGGCCATGTTTCTCTATAGAGATCTGGATCCATCAGACCAGGCCATGTTTCTCTAGAGAGATCTGGATCCATCAGACCAGGACATGTTTCTCTATAGAGATCTGGATCCATCTGACCAGGACATGTTTCTCTATAGAGATCTGGATCCATCAGACCAGGACATGTTTCTCTATAGAGATCTGGATCCATCTGACCAGGCCATGTTTCTCTATAGAAATCTGGATCCATCAGACCAGGCCATGTTTCTCTAGAGAGATCTGCATCCATCAGACCAGGACATGTTTCTCTATAGAGATCTGGATCCATCTGACCAGGACATGTTTCTCTATAGAGATCTGGATCCATCTGACCAGACCATGTTTCTCTATAGAGATATGGATCCATCTGACCAGGTCATGTTTCTCCACAGAAATCTGGATCTATCTGACCAGGCCATGTTTCTCCACAGAGATCTGGATCCATCTGACCAGGCCATGTTTCTCTAGAGAGATCTGGATCCATCTGACCAGGACATGTTTCTCTATAGAGATATGGATCCATCTGACCAGGCCATGTTTCTCTATAGAGATATGGATCCATCTGACCAGGTCATGTTTCTCTATAGAGATCTGGATCCATCTGACCAGGACATGTTTCTCTATAGAGATCTGGATCCATCTGACCAGGCCATGTTTCTCCACAGAGATCTGGATCCATCTGACCAGGGCATGTTTCTCCACAGAGATCTGGATCCTTCTGACCAGGCCATGTTTCTCTATAGAGATCTGGATCCTTCTGACCAGGACATGTTTCTCTATAGAGATATGGATCCATCTGACCAGGCCATGTTTCTCTATAGAGATATGGATCCATCTGACCAGGTCATGTTTCTCTATAGAGATCTGGATCCATCTGACCAGGACATGTTTCTCTATAGAGATCTGGATCCATCTGACCAGGCCATGTTTCTCCACAGAGATCTGGATCCATCTGACCAGGGCATGTTTCTCCACAGAGATCTGGATCCTTCTGACCAGGACATGTTTCTCTATATAGATCTGGATCCATCTGACCAGGCCATGTTTCTCTATAGAGATCTGGATCCTTCTGACCAGGACATGTTTCTCTATAGAGATCTGGATCCATCAGACCAGGCCATGTTTCTCTAGAGAGATCTGGATCCATCTGACCAGGCCATGTTTCTCTAGAGAGATCTGGATCCATCTGACCAGGCCATGTTTCTCTAGAGAGATCTGGATCCATCTGACCAGGCCATGTTTCTCTATAGAGATATGGATCCATCTGACCAGGCCATGTTTCTCTATATAGATCTGGATTCATCTGACCAGGACATGTTTCTCTATAGAGATCTGGATCCATCTGACCAGGCCATGTTTCTCTATAGAGATCTGGATCCATCTGACCAGGCCATGTTTCTCTATATAGATCTGGATTCATCTGACCAGGACATGTTTCTCTATAGAGATCTGGATCCATCTGACCAGGCCATGTTTCTCTATAGAGATCTGGATCCATCTGACCAGGCCATGTTTCTCTATAGAGATTTGGATCTATCAGACCAGGCCATGTTTCTCTATAGAGATCTGGATCTATCTGACCAGGCCGTGTTTCTCTATAGAGATCTGGATCCATCTGACCAGGCCATGTTTCTCTATAGAGATCTGGATCCATCTGACCAGGTCATGTTTCTCTATAGAGATCTGGAACCATCTGACCAGGACATGTTTCTCTATATAGATCTGGATCCATCTGACCGGGTCATGTTTCTCTATAGAGATCTGGATCCATCTGACCAGGCCATGTTTCTCTATAGAGATCTGGATCCATCAGACCAGGCCATGTTTCTCTAGAGAGATCTGGATCCATCAGACCAGGACATGTTTCTCTATAGAGATCTGGATCCATCTGACCAGGACATGTTTCTCTATAGAGATCTGGATCCATCAGACCAGGACATGTTTCTCTATAGAGATCTGGATCCATCTGACCAGGCCATGTTTCTCTATAGAAATCTGGATCCATCAGACCAGGCCATGTTTCTCTAGAGAGATCTGCATCCATCAGACCAGGACATGTTTCTCTATAGAGATCTGGATCCATCTGACCAGGACATGTTTCTCTATAGAGATCTGGATCCATCTGACCAGACCATGTTTCTCTATAGAGATATGGATCCATCTGACCAGGTCATGTTTCTCTAGAGATCTGGATCCATCTGGCCAGGTCATGTTTCTCTATAGAGATCTGGATCCATCTGACCAGGTCATGTTTCTCTATAGAGATCTGGATCCATCTGACCAGGACATGTTTCTCTAGAGATCTGGATCCATCTGGCCAGGTCATGTTTCTCTATAGAGATCTGGATCCATCTGACCAGGTCATGTTTCTCTATAGAGATCTGGATCCATCTGACCAGGTCATGTTTCTCTATAGAGATCTGGGTCCATCTGACCAGGCCATGTTTCTCTATAGAGATCTGGATCCATCTGACCAGGTCATGTTTCTCTATAGAGATCTGGATCCATCTGACCAGGACATGTTTCTCTAGAGATCTGGATCCATCTGGCCAGGTCATGTTTCTCTATAGAGATCTGGATCCATCTGGCCAGGCCATGTTTCTCTATAGAGACCTGGATCCATCTGACCAGACCATGTTTCTCTATAGAGATCTGGATCCATCTGACCGGGACATGTTTCTGTATAGAGATCTGGATCCATCTGACCAGACCATGTTTCTCTATAGAGATCTGGATCCATCTGACCGGGACATGTTTCTGTATAGAGATCTGGATCCATCTGACCAGGTCATGTTTCTCTATATAGATCTGGATCCATCTGACCAGGCCATGTTTCTGTATAGAGATCTGGATCCATCTGACCAGGCCATGTTTCTCTATAGAAATCTGGATCCATCTGACCAGGTCATGTTTCTCTATATAGATCTGGATCCATCTGCCCGGACTGTTTCTCCACAGAGATTTGTGGAGGTTGCTGTTGTTTTGGACATGTTTGTTGGACACCAGCTTTGGATTTCCGGACTGTTTCCGGACTGTGCTCCTGTTCATCAGACTGGTTCCTGGAATTTTCTGCTCATCCGTGAAGAGTTGTTCCCATCCACAGGACCCTCTTTTGATGGATGTTTTTCACCATTCTCCGTATACTCTCCACAACGTTGTATGAGATAACCCAGAACATTAGCAGTGACATCTTGGCCCCGACGAGCCTATCCCGCTGATCAGCTCTCGCTCCAATCTGTTTTAGTTATCTACTTATTGTTCTTTTATCCTCACTTTTACCTATTTTTGGATGATATTTTGGGGCTTCAGAACCAATTACCAGCTTTCCATAGTTCTGGATTCAACATACAATGTTCTCAACATACAATGGTCGTCCTAGAACCAATTCATATTGTAACCTGAGTGATCACTGTGTATGTGCAAACTGATGATGTTTTGCACGGCACGTAAATAGTTGAGCAGCATCTCCTCGGCTCCGTCACTGCACAGCCTCAATCTTTTGCGCAGCGACTGTCTATAGTTACATTGGATTACAGGCGGATATGGCAGGTAATTGTATTTCTTTACATGAAGGCGGGGGGGGGGGGGGGGATAATTGCTTTTGGGATTTAATATGTGATAGATATTTCTACAGAAAACATCATTAATCTCTGGATAAACCTTGTTAGGAGCCGTCCGCACGACTGTGGGAGGAAAAACCACCAGGAAACGATGAGACGGCGCTCAGATCCGGCCTGATTCTCCTCAATCTGCAGCTTGCACTGAACGTGGAGAATCACTATTGAATGGGGCTACAATATATATACTATATACTCTATATACACTATATACTCTATATACACTATATACTCTATATACACTATATACTCTATATACACTATATACTCTATATACACTATATACTCCATATACACTCGGTATACTCTATATACACTATATACTCCATATATACTCTATATACTCCATATACACTATATACTCTATATACACTATATACTCCATATATACTATATACTCCATATACACTCGGTATACTCTATATACACTATATACTCCATATATACTCTATATACTCCATATACACTATATACTCTATATACACTATATACTCCATATACACTATATACTCCATATACACTATATACTCCATATACACTCTGTATACTCTATATACACTATATACTCCATATACACTCTGTATACTCAATATACACTATATACTCCATATACACTCTATATACTCCATATACACTATATACTCTATATACACTATATACTCCATATACACTCTGTATACTCTATATACACTATATACTCCATATACACTCGGTATACTCTATATACACTATATACTCCATATACACTCTATATACTCTATATACACTATATACTCTATATACACTATATACTCCATATACACTCTGTATACTCTATATACACTATATACTCTATATAAACTATATACTCCATATACACTCTATATATACTCTATATACTCCATATACACTATATACTCCATATACACTATATACTCCATATACACTCTGTATACTCTATATACACTATATACTCCATATACACTCTATATACTCTATATACACTATATACTCTATATACACTATATACTCCATATACACTCTGTATACTCTATATACACTATATTCTCCATATACACTCTATATACTCCATATACACTATATACACACTATATACTCCATATACTCTATTTACTCTATAAACACTATATACTCCATATACACTATATACTCTATATACACTATATACTCTATATACACTATATACTCTATATACACTCTGTATACTCTATATACACTATATACTCTATATACACTATATACTCTATATACACTCTATACTCCATATACACTATATACTCCATATACTCTATATACACTATATACTCCATATACACTATATACTGCATATGCAATATATACACTATATACTCTATATACACTATATACTCTATATACACTATATACTCCATATACACTCTGTATACTCTATATACACTATATTCTCCATATACACTCTATATACTCCATATACACTATATACACACTATATACTCCATATACTCTATTTACTCTATAAACACTATATACTCCATATACACTATATACTCTATATACACTATATACTCTATATACACTATATACTCTATATACACTCTGTATACTCTATATACACTATATACTCTATATACACTATATACTCTATATACACTCTATACTCCATATACACTCTGTATACTCTATATACTCTATATACACTATATACTCCATATACACTATATACTGCATATGCAATATATACACTATATACTCTATATACACTCTTTACTCTATGCACTATATACAAAAAAGGAAACAATACACACAAAACAGTGAAAATACACAGAAAAATTCAAGGCTATCCTTGAAATGTCTGCAGCTTATGTGGAAAATGCGCCATGTGCACGTTCCTTAACAGGAGAGCCTGGTTTAGAGAACACTTTGTCAAATACTCTATATGGCTGCAGTGGTCAGTAACCTGTAGCTCTCCAGCTGTTGCAAAACTACAACTCCCAGCATGCCCAGACATGGCTGTCCCTGCATGCTAGGAGTTGTAGTTTTGCAACAGCTGAAGAGCCATAGGTTGCTGACCAGTGCTCTAAGCCAGTGTTTCCCAACCAATGTTCCTCCAGCTGTTGGCTGTCTTTGTCTGATCGGATTCAGATGTTTTTCTCAGACTCCGGTCGGATCCCAGGAACCATCTTCCCTTTTCTGCTGATGATTTTCTGTGTTTCTTTGTAGAGTATTAATATGTTTTTATTGCAGCTGCTGAGTTGTATCCTGTATATATTGAGCAGCGCGTTATGTAATATGTCAGGAAATATGATGAATGTGGAAAACGTGAGTGATGTGAGGCCTGTGGGGACCTGCCAGGAATGTCTATGAGTGATGGGAGCATTCATGGCCTGCACTCAGTACCTGAACAGGACCTGCACTTAGGACCTGCACTTAGGACCTGCACTCAGGACCTGCACTCAGGACCTGCACTCAGTAGCTGCACTCAGTAGCTGCACTCATTACCTGAACAGCACCTGCACTTAGGACCTGCACTCAGTAGCTGCACTCAGTGGCGGCACTCAGTGGTGGCACTCAGTACCTGAACAGGACCTGCACTCAGTACCTCTACTTAGGACCTGCACTCAGTACCTCTACTTAGTACCTGCACTCAGTACCTGAACAGGACCTGCACTCAGTACCTGTACTTAGGACCTGCACTCAGTACCTGAACAGGACCTGCACTTAGGACCTGCACTTAGTACCTGAACAGGACCTGCACTTAGGACCTGCACTCAGTACCTGAACAGGACCTGCACTTAGGACCTGCACTCAGTAGCTGCACTCAGTGGCGGCACTCAGTACCTGAACTGGACCTGCACTCAGTACCTCTACTTAGTACCTGCACTCAGTAACTGAACAGGACCTGCACTCAGTACCTGTACTTAGGACCTGCACTCAGTACCTGAACAGGACCTGCACTTAGGACCTGCACTCCGTAGCTGCACTCAGGACCTACACTCAGTAGCTGCACTCAGTACCTGAACAGGACCTGCTCTTAGGACCTGCACTCAGTACCTGCACTTAGTATCTGCACTCAGGACCTACACTCAGTAGCTGCACTCAGTATCTGCACTCAGGACCTACACTCAGTAGCTGCACTCACTCAGTACCTGAACAGGACCTGCACTCAGTACCTGAACTTAGCATCTGCACTCATGACCTACACTCAGTAGCTGCACTCAGTATCTGCATGCAGTATCTGCACTCAGGACCTAAACTCAGTAGCTGCACTCAGTACCTGCACTTAGGACCTGCACTCAGTATCTGCACTCAGGACCTAAACTCAGTAGCTGCACTCAGTATCTGCACTCAGGACCTAAACTCAGTAGCTGCACTCAGTATCTGCACTTAGGACCTGCACTCAGTATCTGCACTCAGGACCTACACTCAGTACCTGTACTTAGTATCTGCACTCAGGACCTACACTCAGTAGATGCACTCAGTACCTGCACTCAGTATCTGCACTCAGTACCTGCACTTAGTATCTGCACTCAGGACCTACACTCAGTAGATGCACTCAGTACCTGCACTCAGTATCTGCACTCAGTACCTGCACTCAGTAGCTGCACTAAGGACCTGCACTCAGTACCTGCACTTAGTATCTGCACTCAGTACCTGCACTCAGTAGCTGCACTCAGGACCTACACTCAGTACCTGCACTTAGTATCTGCACTCAGGACCTACACTCAGTAGATGCACTCAGTACCTGCACTCAGTATCTGCACTCAGTACCTGCACTCAGTATCTGCACTCAGGACCTACACTCAGTAGATGCACTCAGTACCTGCACTCAGTAGCTGCACTCAGTATCTGCACTAAGGACCTGCACTAAGGACCTGCACTCAGGACCTACACTCAGTAGATGCACTCAGGACCTACACTCAGTAGATGCACTCAGTACCTGCACTCAGTAGCTGCACTCAGTATCTGCACTAAGGACCTGCACTAAGGACCTGCACTCAGGACCTACACTCAGTAGATGCACTCAGGACCTACACTCAGTAGATGCACTCAGTACCTGCACTCAGTAGCTGCACTCAGTATCTGCACTAAGGACCTGCACTAAGGACCTGCACTCAGGACCTACACTCAGTAGATGCACTCAGGACCTACACTCAGTACCTGCACACAGTAAACTTTCCTTAGTTTTTTTCCCCTCACACCTTTGGTCGCTGCGTTGATCTCAGGAAACCATAAGATTCTGCTGAGGCAGCGATGTCACCGCACACTGGAGGAACTCCGCATGATCCTGGGGAGGAAGGAGGAAGTGTCCAGATCGGGCTGATGGAGGAGAAAAGTCCCTATAAATATACAAAAGCCATACTACAATAACAGCTCTTTCTTTTTGTGCAGAATGTTATTTTTTGAAGAGCTATATATATAAATCTATTCCTCATTCCTGGGTCATTCTGCCTATAGATTTTAGTAATGGGAGTTATAGAATGTTCTTAAAGGGGTTCCCTGACATTTTACACAAATTCATATCCTCATGGGGCACAAAAGAAATAGAAAAAAAAACAGAAACTATACTTACCTATCCATGGTCCCCCGCAGCTCTCGTTCATGAGTTTCCTGATCTTCTTCATACGTCCGAGACAATCACGTGTGTAACGCCGAGCGCTCCGGGCCCCGCTTCCCCTCCGGAGCGCTCGCAGTGTTACTCCTCTGCTTGCAGCGCTCCGGTCTGCGAGTCTGACCGGGAGCGCTGCTCTATGTCCCTCGACGGGTCGCATCCCGTGTCTCTTACCGGCGCCGTCCTTCTGCTAAGTCCCGGGGCGCGCGGCCCCGCTCCTTAGGTCTCTCGGATTTAAAGGGCCAGTGCACCATTAATTGGTATCTGGCCCAATTAGTTCCTAAGCCCTCCCCACTCCATAAAAACCCACTTCCCCTTCCTGTCCCTGCCGGATCTTGTTGCCCTAGTGCCCTGAGAAAGCGTTTTTGTGTGTTCCATTGCCTGTGTATCCAGACCCTTGCCGTTGCCCCTGACTACGAACCGTTGCTGCCTGCCCAGACCTTCTGCTACATCCGACCATGCTCTTGCCTTGTCCTTGAGTACCGCGCCAGTCTCACCCGTCAGTGAGGTTGAGTCGCTATCGGGTGGAACGATCTGGGGGTTACCTGCCGCTGCAAGTCCATCCCGCTTTGCGGGGGGCTCTGGTGAAAACCCCTTAGATTCCGTTCCCTTGGTGCGGCCCACGCCATCACCCCACTGACACAGAGGATCCACCACCCGTGTCCTCCCCGCATACCAGTCCGGATCCTGACAGTAGATCCGGCCATGGATCCCGCTGAGGTCCCGCTGCCCAATGTCTCTGACCTAACCTCCGTGGTCGCCCAGCAATCACAGCAGATCGCGCTACAAGGACAGCAGTTGACTCAGTTGACCGTTATGCTGCAACAGCTTCTGCCGCAACAACAGCAACCATCTCCTCCGCCAGCTCCTGCATCTCCTCCGCAGCGAGTGGCTGCTCCCAGTTTCCGCCTGTCTCTACCAGACAAGTTTGATGGGGACTCTAAACAGTGCCGTGGATTCCTGTCCCAGTGTTCCCTACACCTGGAGATGATGTCGGACCAATTTCCTACAGAATGGTCTAAGGTGGTGTTCGTGGTCAGCCTGCTGTCTGGAAAGGCCTTGTCATGGGCCACACCTCTTTGGGACCGCAACGATCCTGCCACTGCTACTATCCAGTGCTTCTTCTCAGAAGTACGTAGTGTCTTTGAGGAGCCAGCCCGGCCTTCCTCAGCCGAGACTGTCCTATTGAATCTTGTCCAAGGGAGTTCTTCAGTGGGCGAATACACCATACAGTTCGGCACCCTCGCCTCTGAGCTATTCTGGAATAATGAGGCCCTCTGCGCGACCTTCAAGAAAGGCTTATCCAGTCACATCAAAGATGTTCTGGCCGCACGAGAAATTCCTGCTAATCTGTCTGAACTCATCCATTTGGCCACCCGCATCGACATGCGTTTCACGGAAAGACGCCAGGAGCTTCGTCAGGAAAAGGATCTTGTTCACACGAGGCGGTTTCCCTCCCAGGCTCCTCTCTTCCAACGTCCTTTGCAATCTGTTCCTGTGCCTCCTGCCGAGGACGCTATGCAGCTGGATCGGTCTCGCCTGACCCAACAAGAGAGGACTCGCCGTAGGAATGAAAACCTGTGTCTATACTGTGCAAGCACCGAACATTTCCTAAAAGACTGTCCTATTCGTCCTCTGTGTCTGAGAAACGCACCCACTCACCTAGTCAACGTAAGAGAGTCATTGCTAGGAGTGAATTCTACCTCTCCACGATTGACTTTACCTGTGCGGATTGCTATACCCACTAATACTACTTCCTTCCCCGCTGTGGCCTTCTTGGACTCAGGTTCACCAGGAAGTTTCATTGAAGCCTCCCTAGTCAACAGATTCAACATTCCAGTTACCCGTCTTGTCAAACCTCTCTTCATTTCATCCGTCAATGGAGAGAGACTGGTCTGCACCATGCGTTACCGCACTCAACCGCTACTCATGTCTGTTGGAGTTCACCATCATGAACATATTGAATTTTTTGTGCTACCCAACTGCACCTCTGAAATTCTTATGGGCTTGCCCTGGCTCCAACGTCATTCGCCTAGCCTCGACTGGGTCACCGGGGACATTAAGAGCTGGGGATCTTCCTGCCACAAGCGATGTCTTCACCTAGTTTCTTCCTGCCAAGTATCCATGGCTACTCCTTTGCCAGGTCTTCCTAAGGCCTATCAGGACTTTTCGGACGTCTTTTGTAAAAAGCAAGCAGAGGTCTTACCTCCACATAGACCCTATGACTGCCCTATCGTCCTGCTCTCTGGTACCACACCGCCCAGTGGTAGGATTTACCCACTTTCTGCCCCGGAAACCCAAGCTATGTCTGAGTACATACAAGAAAACCTCAAAAGAGGTTTTATCCGGAAATCTTCTTCTCCAGCTGGAGCTGGATTTTTCGTTGTCGCTAAAAAAGATGGATCACTCCGCCCTTGTATTGATTACCGCGGTCTCAATAAAATTACCGTAAAAAATTGCTATCCTCTGCCTCTCATATCCAAACTCTTCGACCGACTGCGAGGTGCCAAGATTTTCACCAAACTTGATCTAAGGGGCGCATATAACCTTATCCGTATTCGAGCAGGCGATGAATGGAAAACCGCCTCCAATACCAGAGATGGTCACTTTGAATACCTAGTCATGCCTTTTGGTCTATGCAACGCCCCAGCAGTCTTTCAGGACTTTGTTAATGAGATTTTTCGGGACATGCTGAAGTCTTGTGTGTTAGTCTACCTTGACGACATCCTAATTTTTTCCTCCAACCTAGAGGAACATCGCCTTCATGTTCGCCAAGTGCTCCAGCGACTACGCCAAAATCAACTTTACGCCAAAATTGAGAAGTGTCTATTCGAAAGCAGCAGTCTTCCCTTCCTGGGATACATTGTGTCCGGACAAGGTCTTCAAATGGACCCTGATAAACTTTCTGCCGTAATGGATTGGCCTCGTCCCACTGGCCTGCGAGCAATCCGAAGATTTCTCGGATTTGCAAATTATTATCGTCAATTTATTCCCCACTTCTCCACCATCGTTGATCCTATTGCAGCACTGACTAAGAAAAATGCTAATCCGAAATCCTGGCCGTCACAGGCGGAGGAAGCCTTTAATCACCTCAAAGCCGCCTTCTCCTCTGCTCCAGTCTTGTCCAGACATGATCCTCAGAAGCCCTTCTTCCTCAAGGTTGAAGCCTCCTCTGTTGGAGCCGGAGCTGTTCTCCTACAATAATCCGCAAAAGGGAAAAATGTCACTTGCGGATTTTTCTCCAAAACCTTTTCACCTCCAGAAAAAAATTATTCCATTGGAGACCGTGAACTATTGGCAATTAAGTTGGCCCTTGAGGAGTATAGACATCTTCTGGAAGGATCCCTTCATCCCATCACCATCTATACAGATCACAAAACTCTGTCTTATCTCCAATCCGCCCAGCGGCTAAATCCTCGCCAGGCTAGGTGGTCGTTGTTTTTTGCCCGTTTCAACTTTCAAATCCATTTTCAACTTTCAAATCCATTTTCGTCTTCTGCTCCTGCTTCTCTGGTACCTGTCCCTCCAGGAAAGACTTATGTTCCTCCCCGTCTTCGCCTTCGGATCCTCAAATGGGGCCATTCCTCCCTTCTGGCTGGTCACGTTGGAATAAAAAAGACTTTACAGTTGATTGCCAGACACTATTGGTGGTCCTCCTTGGAAAAGGATGTGACCGATTTCGTACGAGCCTGTACTGTATGTGCACGTGACAAGACCCCTAGTCAGAAGCCTTCAGGTCTTCTCCATCCGGTGCCAGTGCCTGAACAGCCTTGGTCCCACATAGCCATGGACTTCATCACTGATCTTCCTGTATCCCATGGCAACACTGTCATCTGGGTGGTCGTTGATCGTTTTTCCAAAATGGCACACTTTATTCCGCTTCCTGGCCTTCCTTCTGCACCACAGTTGGCGAAGCATTTTCTTCTGCAGATTTTTCATCTTCATGGGCTTCCCACGCATATCGTCTCGGATAGAGGTGTTCAATTTGTGTCTAAATTTTGGAGAGCTCTCTGTAATCAATTAAAGATCAAATTAAATTTCTCATCCTCCTAACACCCGCAGTCCAATGAACAAGTAGAGAGAGTGAACCAGATCCTTGGTGACTACCTGCAACATTTTGTCTCCTCCCGCCAAGATGATTGGGTTGACCTGTTACCCTGGGCTGAATTCTCGTACAATTTCAAAAACTCTGAGTCATACGCCAAATCTCCGTTCTTTGTGGTGTATGGCCGTCACCCGCTTCCCCCCCTCCCCATCCCTACTTCATCTGGAGTTCCTGCCGTGGATGAATTGACCCGGGACTTCTCCACTATCTGGAAAGAGACTCAAAAGTCGCTCTCACTGGCCTCTTCTCGCATGAAGAAACTTGCGGATAAGAAGAGAAGAACTCCTCCTGTCTTTGCCCCTGGTTTACAAAGTGTGGCTCTCTGCCAAATATATTCGGTTTCGTGTCCCTAGCTACAAGCTGGGTCCTCGTTACCTCGGGCCATTTAGAGTCAAAAGTCAAATCAACTCTGTCTCCTACAAGCCCCATCTTCCTCCTTCTCTTCGGATTCCTAACTCCTTTCATGTTTCCCTTCTCAAACCTCTCATTCTTAACCGCTTTTCCCCCAAGGTCACCGTTCCTGCTTCTGTCACTGGGTCCTCTGACGTCTTCTCGGTAAAAGAAATCCTCGCCTCCAAGGTCGTCAGAGGTAAAAAAAAAATTCTTGTTGACTGGGAGAATTGTGGCCCCGAAGAGAGGTCTTGGGAGCCCGAGGACAATATCCTAGACAAGGAGCTCATCCATAGGTTCCTGGGCTCCAAAAAGAGGGGGAGACCAAAGGGGGGGGGGGGTACTGTAACGCCGATCGCTCCGGGCCCCACTTCCCCTCCGGAGCGCTCGTGGTGTTACTCCTCTGCTTGCAGCGCTCCGGTCTGCGAGTCTGACCGGGAGCGCTGCTCTATGTCCCTCGGCAGGGATGCGATCCCTGTCCTTCTGCTCAGTCCCGGCACGCGCGGCCCCACTCTCTAGGGCGCACGCGCGCCAGTTCTCTCATATTTAAAGGGCCAGTGCACCATTAATTGGTGCCTGGCCCAATTAGTTCCTAAGCACTCCCCACTCCATGAAAACCCACTTCCCCTTCCTGTCCCTGCCAGATCTTGTTGCCTTGTGCCCTGAGAAAGCGTTTTTGTGTGTTCCATTGCCTGTGTACCCAGACCCTTGCCGTTGCCCCTGACTACGAACCGTTGCTGCCTGCCCAGACCTTCTGCTACGTCCGACCTTGCTCTTGCCTTGTCCTTGTGTACCACGCCAGTCTCACCCATCAGTGAGGTTGAGTCGCTATCGGGTGGAACGACCTGGGGGTTACCTGCCGCTGCAAGTCCATCCCGCTTTGCGGGGGGCTTTGGGGAAAGCCAGTAACCCCTTAGATTCCGTTCCCCTGGTACGGCCCACGCCATCACCTCACTGACACAGAGGATCCACCACCCGTGTCCACTCCGCATACCAGTCCGGATCCTAACAACGTGATGCAGGACCTTCCGGCTCAGCCAATCACTGGTCGAAGCAGCATCCCATCTCAGTCTGTGATTGGCTGAGTCAGCGGGTCCTGTTTTTGGGTGGGATTTTTTTTGGATTTCTGAAAATCACACTAAAAACACATCCAAAATGCAGTAAAAACATGTAAAAAATGCATCAAAATATGCAACACATTAACACAGCCTGAAATCTTTATAAAACACCTCAATTGACATTATAGGTCAAATCACTTTTTCCTCATGGCAGTATTTCTTTAAAAAAATTCACTTAATGTAAACTGGCCCCAACCCACTTATGAGTCTACTCAGTTCACCCGGATGACCTCCAGCACCAGCAGCCGAAATAGATGACCAGGTGCAGTGATGAGACTCCACTCCCTCTCTCTGCAAAGCCAGAGGATTCATGGGAAATATGGGCAGCATTAGGAAACCATCTCAGTGATGCATATGGCTGAACCCGCCCCCTCCTCATGCCTGCCACATCAGCTAAAGCTGGTAAGCGCATGGAATACACAAGAACCTCTACATTGTTTTCTAATACAGTAGAATTTCCCTTAGCGGACACCACCCGATAGTGGACAGTTTTTAATTCCCTAGCAGAGTCCCATAATACATAATGTATTTGCACCCTCCAAATACACTCCAAATGGCGGATGCGGACACACCCAATATAGGGGACAATAGGGGAAAAACACTCCCAATAGGGGACAATAGGGGAAAAACACTCCCAATAGGGGATAACCAGGCTTATGTGCTGGCCCTACCTTGCACACAGGGTTGCCACCGGGGGGGGGGGGGGGGGGGTACAGCCAATATCCCATTAAGAGGCCCAGGCCCCCCTGCTGTACCCCTCTGCAGAAGTCCCAGCACAGAAGCAGAAGACCGCTGTTTAAATAGCAATCTCCTCCAGTAATCTCCTATGGCCACATTATTCACCCCCCTCCTTCCCTGACCCCCCCATTGTGCCAAATCATCCCCACCTTATTGCCCCCTGTGCCACATCATTTCCTCTTGATCCCCCCCCCTGTGCTATTTAATTCCCCCTTTATTACCCTCTGTGCAAATTCATCACCCCCCCTCTGTACCACCCCCTGTGCCATTCCCCCCCATCCTATTTTATTCCCCCTATATTACCCTCTGTGCGAATTCATCGCCCCCTCTGTACCACCCCCTGTGCTATTTCATTCCCCTTTATCCCCTTTGCCCCTTCATAAAGAGGGGGTGATGAATTTAAACAGAGGGTAATAAAGGGGAAATGAAATGCCACAGGGAGGGGGGATCAAGGGTAAATGAAATGGCACAGGGGGTTAGGGGGATGATTTGGCACAAGGCACAAGGGGAATAAGGTGGCACAGGGTATAAAGGGGGATGAAATGATACCGGGGGTTGATAAGAGGTGATTAAATGGTAACTCTCATAAAAAAAAATTTGCTATTGCACTCCTTATGGTAAATAAAAAATATTTCTAATATACTTTGTTTACAAATAATGAAGTTTTCTATGTTTTATTTGTGCTTAAAAAAAGCTCCAGAGCACATTTTCCCCCATCTCATACACAGACTTAGGACCGAGGTTCAAACACAGGAAGTGCAGCTTAGAGTGCTGAGGGGGTGTGTCCAGCCTCATCCAATCATAGCTCCTCTCACACAACTGCCATATGCTGTTGGCTGGACACACCCCCTCAGCACTCCAGGCTCCAGTCCTAAGTCTGTGTATGAGATGGGGGAAAATGTGCTCTGGAGCTTTTTTAAGCACAAATAAAACATAGAAAACGTGTTTTTTTTTTTTTTTTTTTTTTTTTAACAAAGTATATTAGAAATATTTTTTATTTACCATAAGGAGAGCAATAGCAAAAATTAGCCTTAATGAGAGTGACCATTAAACAGCACAGGGAGATTATACTGTATTATTGCTTTTTATCATGTTTTATAGGTAATTACACCCTGGAGTGACTACAGTTCAGTATTTCATAATTTTGAAATATTTTTGAGCTTTTTTTTGGCCACTAGGGGACATCTCCAAATAGCGGACAGTTTTTTATTCCCCGTGAGTGTCCACTATTGGGGGATTCTACTATAATACCCTGTGCTGTACTTTTTCAACATAACCTACATGAGTGACCTAGTGTTGAGCGGCATAGGCCATATTCGAATTCGCGAATATTCGCGAATATATGGACGAATATTCGTCATATATTCGCGAATATTCGCGTTTTATTTTCGCATATGCAAATATTCGCGTTTGCGAAAATTAACATATGCGAAAATTTGCATATACAAAAACCTGTGCAAAACAAAAATTCGCCTATACGAAAATTAGCATATGCAAATTTTCGCATATGCGAACATTCGCACACCAGTCTCACACAGTAGTATTAGAGCCTTCTTTACACCACACAAGCTGGAAGCAGAGAGGGATGATCACTGTGATGTGTACTGTGAAAAAAAAAAAAAAAAAACGAACATTCGGAATTACCAATATATAGTGCTATATACGAATATATTACGAATATATATGCGATATTCGCAAATAAAATTCGTATTGCGAATATTCGCGAGCAACACTAGTGACCTCCAACCTGTAGCTCTCTGGCTGTTTTATAACTACAACTCCCAGCATGTCATGATAACTGCAGGCAAAGGCTTGCAAAGTATTGCAGTCAGAGTATGATGGGAGTTGTAGTTCTGCAGCAGCTCGAGAGCCACAGGTTGGAAAATACTGCACTAGGCCATGTTAATGGCTGTCAGAGCATGATGGTAGTTTTGCAGATGCTGGAGAGTGACAAGCTAGGGAACACTGCATTAGACCATTCAAAGGTTGTCCGCGTATGATGGGAGTTGTAGTTTTGCAGTAACTAGTAAGCCACAGGTTACAAAATATTACATTAGTCCAGTGTTTCCCAGCCAAGGTGCCTCCAACTGTCGCAAAACTACAACTCCCAGCATGCCCAGACAGCCAAAACAAGCCAGTGTGCCTCCAGCTGTTGCAAAACTGCAACTCTCAGCATGCCCAGACAGCCAAAGCAAGCCAGTGTGCCTCCAGATGTTGCAAAACTACAACTCTCAGCATACCCAGACAGCCAAAAGCAAGCCAGTGTGCCTCCAGCTGTTGCAAAACTACAACTTCCAGCATGCCCAGACAGCCAAAAGCAAGCCAGTGTGCCTCCAGATGTTGCAAAACTACAACTCTCAGCATACCCAGACAGCCAAAGCAAGCCAGTGTGCCTCCAGCTGTTGCAAAACTACAACTCTCAGCATGCCCAGACAGCCAAAGCAAGCCAGTGTGCCTCCAGCTGTTGCAAAACTACAACTTCCAGCATGCCCAGACAGCCAAAAGCAAGCCAGTGTGCCTCCAGATGTTGCAAAACTACAACTCTCAGCATACCCAGACAGCCAAAGCAAGCCAGTGTGCCTCCAGCTGTTGCAAAACTACAACTCTCAGCATGCCCAGACAGCCAAAGCAAGCCAGTGTGCCTCCAGCTGTTGCAAAACTACAACTCTCAGCATGCCCAGACAGCCAAAAGCAAGCCAGTGTGCCTCCAGCTGTTGCAAAACTACAACTCCCAGCATGCCCAGACAGCCAAAGCATGCCAGTGTGCCTCCAGCTGTTGCAAAACTACAACTTTCAGCATGCCCAGACAGCCAAAGCAAGCCAGTGTGCCTCCAGCTGTTGCAAAACTACAACTCTCAGCATGCCCAGACAGCCAAAGCAAGCCAGTGTGCCTCCAGCTGTTGCAAAACTACAACTTCCAGCATGCCCAGACAGCCAAAGCAAGCCAGTGTGCCTCCAGCTGTTGCAAAACTGCAACTTCCAGCATGCCCAGACAGCCAAAAGCAAGCCAGTGTGCCTCCAGCTGTTGCAAAACTACAACTCTCAGCATGCCCAGACAGCCAAAGCAAGCCAGTATGCCTCCAGCTGTTGCAAAACTACAACTCCCAGCATGCCCAGACAGCCAAAAGCAAGCCAGTGTGCTTCCAGCTGTTGCAAAACTACAACTTCCAGCATGCCCAGACAGTCAAAGCAAGCCATTGTGCCTCCAGCTGTTGCAAAACTACAACTTCCAGCATGCCCAGACAGCCAAAGCAAGCCAGTGTGCCTCCAGCTGTTGCAAAACTACAACTTCCAGCATGCCCAGACAGCCAAAGCAAGCCAGTGTGCCTCCAGCTGTTGCAAAACTACAACTTTCAGCATGCCCAGACAGCCAAAAGCAAGCCAGTGTGCCTCCAGCTGTTGCAAAACTACAACTCCCAGCATGACCGGACAGCCAAAGCAAGCCAGTGTGCCTCCAGCTGTTGCAAAACTACAACTCTCAGCATGCCCAGACAGCCAAAGCAAGCCAGTGTGCCTCCAGCTGTTGCAAAACTACAACTTCCAGCATGCCCAGACAGCCAAAGCAAGCCAGTGTGCCTCCAGCTGTTGCAAAACTACAACTCTCAGCATGCCCAGACAGCCAAAGCAAGCCAGTGTGCCTCCAGCTGTTGCAAAACTACAACTTCCAGCATGCCCAGACAGCCAAAGCAAGCCAGTGTGCCTCCAGCTGTTGCAAAACTACAACTTCCAGCATGCCCAGACAGCCAAAAGCAAGCCAGTGTGCCTCCAGCTGTTGCAAAACTACAACTCTCAGCATGCCCAGACAGCCAAAGCAAGCCAGTGTGCCTCCAGCTTTTGCAAAACTACAACTCTCAGCATGCCCAGACAGCCAAAGCAAGCCAGTGTGCCTCCAGCTGTTGCAAAACTACAACTTCCAGCATGCCCAGACAGCCAAAGCAAGCCAGTGTGCCTCCAGCTGTTGCAAAACTACAACTTCCAGCATGCCCAGACAGCCAAAAGCAAGCCAGTGTGCCTCCAGCTGTTGCAAAACTACAACTCTCAGCATGCCCAGACAGCCAAAGCAAGCCAGTGTGCCTCCAGCTTTTGCAAAACTACAACTTCCAGCATGCCCAGACAGCCAAAGCAAGCCAGTATGCCTCCAGCTTTTTCAAAACTACAACTTCCAGCATGCCCAGACAGCCAAAGCAAGCCAGTGTACCTCCAGCTGTTGCAAAACTACAACTTCCAGCATGCCCAGACAGCCAAAGCAAGCCAGTGTGCCTCCAGCTGTTGCAAAACTACAACTTCCAGCATGCCCAGACAGCCAAAGCAAGCCAGTGTACCTCCAGCTGTTGCAAAACTACAACTTCCAGCATGCCCGGACAGCCTTCGGCTGTCCGGGCATGATGGAAGTTGTAGTTTTGGAGCAGCTGAAGGCACATTGTTTGGAAACACTGCATTAGACCATGCTATTGGCAGCGCATGATGGGAGTTGTAGTTTTTCAGCAGCTGGAGAGCTATCAGATGGCGACACCTGACTTACACCATACAGGACCATCATGCAGTGCGATCAGGTCGCTTCTGGTTTCTGTGACGCAATAAAATGTGCACACGACCTCCAGGTGGATGGGACAGCTGTTTTAATCCCTTTGAAGAGGGGCAGCTGGAATGTCACCCGGGGGTTCACACAGGAGCGCTACGTCTCCCCCCATTCATGTCAATTGCACTTAGTGATCTGTCCTGAAAATCTGCTGAGGATTATGACGGCAACAACAATCCGGCGAGAAGATAAGGACTCTCTGTGATTATACCGTTTCGGTTCCGTTCTTGAAGGCTGTAAACGGATTAAAAACGATAAAAAAAAAAATTTCATTCATGTCAATGGGATTTTTTTTTATCCATTTACATCCATTTTTACCCGTCTGCACTCATTTACGTTTTTTTGACGGCAAAAAAAAAAACGGCACATGCAGTGTTTTGTCTTCCGTCAAAAAAAGGGAAGAAAAAACGGATACAGTAAATTGAACACTAAAGTCTATGGAAAACAGATGAGCCTTTAATGTCATCCATTTGCATCCGTTTTTTCAATCCGTTTTTTTGATCCGTTTTTTACTTCTGAGCGTGATCAGAGTATTGACTGAACAATAACGGATCCAAATGGATACAAACAGATAACATCTGTTTGAATCTGTTATTGTCTGTTTTTTCTTTTAAAGTCCATTTTTATTTATGACGGGAAAAGAAGGGGACGGGTCTAGACGACCGTGTGAACGCAGCCTGAGTTTAATGTTCGGTTAATCTGAACAGTGAGAGACGGAATAACAACAAAAAAATCCTTAAAAACACATTTCATAAACGTCTTGAATAGATTTGTGTTTTACTCAGTGAAATAAGTATTTGATCCTCTATCAGTCAGCAAGATTTCAGCCTCCCAGGTGTCTTTTTATACAGATAATGAGCTGAGATTAGGAGCACTCTCTTAAAGGGAGAGTAACCTGTATATAAGGCACCTGTCCACAGAATCAATCAGATTCCAATCCCTCCACCAGGGCCAAAACCAAAGATCTGTCCAAGGATGTGAGGGACAAGATGGTAGAACTACACAAGGCCAGAATGGGCTATAAGACTATCACCAAGACCATCACCAAGACCATCACCAAGACCATCGCCAAGACCATCACCAAGACCATCGCCAAAACCATCACTAAGACCATCGCCAAGACCATCGTCAAGACCATCGCCAAGACCATCACCAAGACCATCACCAAGACCATCAGCAAGACCATCGCCAAGACCATCGCCAAGACCATCACCAAGACCATCGCCAAGACCATCACCAAAATCATCACCAAGACCATTGCCAAGACCATCACCAAGACCATCGCCAAAACCATCATTAAGACCATCGCCAAGACCATCACCAAAAGCATCAGCAAAACCATCACCAAGACCATCACCAAGACCATCACCGAGCAGCTTGGTGAGAAGTTGATAACAGTCAGTTTGATTATTTAGAAATGGTCGGGGGCTCCATGTAAGATCTCACCTCGTGGAGTTTCAATCATGATTAGAACAGTGAGGAATCAGCCCAGAACTACATGGGAGGATCTTGTCAATGATCTCAAGACAGCTGGGACCATAGTCAACAAGAGAACAATTGGTAGCACACTATGCTGGGAGGGACTGAAATCCTGCAGTGCACGCAAGGTCCCTCTGCTCAAATGCTAATGTACAAGAATCATTTAGATGTTCACTGGAAACTTCAGTCAGGCCTGTACATGAGCTTTCTTGAGCATGGGGACCTTGCAGGTGCCTTGAGATCATTGACAAGATCCTTCTGTGTAGTTCTGGGCTGATTTCTCACCGTTCTCATGATCACTGAGACTCCACGAGGTGGGATCTTACATGGAGCCGCCGACCGAGGGAGGTGGACATTAGTGAATAATGGCACCAACTGTTGTAAACTTCTCACCGAGCTGCTCAGCGATGGTCTTGGTGATGGTTTTGGTGATGGTCTTGGTGATGGTTTTGGTGATGGTCTTGGTGATGGTTTTGGTGATGGTCTTGGTGATGGTCTTGGTGATGGTTTTGGTGATGGTCTTGGCGATGGTCTTGGCGATGGTCTTGGCGATGGTCTTGGCGATGGTCTTGGCGATGGTTTTGGAGATGGTCTTGGCGATGGTCTTGGCGATGGTCTTGGCGATGGTCTTGGTGATGGTTTTGGCGATGGTCTTGGTGATGGTTTTGGCGAAGGTCTTGAGTCCATTCCGGCCTTTTGTAGGTCTCTTGTCCCTTTGTAAATGAGGAAAGATAGGGGGCTCAGCTTTATATTTATTCACATGGTAAGAATGGGTGCTAATAGAAGCATGAATATTGTATACTCTACCACTAGAAGAAAGCTACACACCTCTCTAAATGAGCACACCTAATGAAAGTAATCTCTGATACAATATATTGAGGCAATTGAACAAGATACTTTATTGCACATATAAATTTTACAAAAATGACCAGGACATATGGTTAAAACCACTTAAAAAGCCCAAACTGACTTAGCAGCCATATTCCAAGTGGAGGGGGCTGGAATAGCAATCCCTCCAGCGGACACCCATGTGGTGTCGAGGTGGGAGGTGCCAGGTACATGCAGGGCAGATGTTATGGCCCAAGGGGCAGATGGTATTAACCCCTTCTTGTCGTGACACCAGGGCGTGGTTTAGCCTTAACCACCCGAAGGTAATACCGCTGATCCTGGGTTAGGCAGGGGCAATGAAGACACCAACACCAGATTAAGGATAACGGCAGCTTTACTGGTTATATAGTCTTTGCAGTACAGCCAAATATCCCAGGGAGGTGACCAGTGACACAGGGGGACCTCGCAGGCTTGCTGGGACTTGCAGTAGTTAGACTGACTTTAGTGCAGGCCACAGTGACTGACAATAAGATGACTTGACTTACTGATGACCGACTTGTGGCTGCAGGACTTTAGGCTTGAGACCCCTAATGCTCTGGACCCAGACAACTGCACTGGACCTCAGCATGCAGCAGAAGAGATTGCAGCCCCTCCCCTGGTTATATAGGGGGGCTGTGCAATGAGCCCATGGGTCACTGGGGGGGGGGGTCACCTGGTCACTGGAGCCCTCTGGGTAACAATCATATGGTACAAACATTAAAGCAACGGTACATTAAATGAGGCAAACCTATATACATAATGGGGGGTATGCTACAGGGGAGCCCTGGGGACATGTAGGGACTCTGCCTGACAGGGCAGGAGTACAGTACGGGGACACATCATCCCATACTGGGACATCACACCCACACTTTACCAAAGATAGTAAATATATGCATAACACAACCACTGTTCCTAAACGGTAACTCTGTCTCAGCTCAATCGGGATTCAATACAATACATATGAATCTAGTAAATAGAAGTTTTCTCCTTAAGACAATGACAGAAATACACGGCCCTCTGAATAATGTATCAATGGTTGTCTGTAGCTCAAAGGTGAGCAAAAAGTGAAATAACAGAATGGGAAAGACACAGATGGAGGTGCAGGGTCAAATGCAAATACTCATCTTAGATGGGTGTTCTCTCAGAAGCCCCACGCGTTACGTCACCCAACTGGTGACGTCCTCAATACTGCATCAATATATCGTACCAGAGATTACTTTCATTAGGTGTGCTCATTTAGAGAGGTGTGGTGTCCTGGTACCGTATTGCATACCGTACCTAGTGTAGAGGTCCCCAAAGTCAGAGTAACTACGTTCAGGTAGGGTTCCTCAGGTGGGACAGCCCCTAGTCGCCTCTCTTTAAGTCTGACTTTAATGTTAATGTGTGTCTATATTTAATAATTATATCTATATTTTATAGGAATGTATGATACTTACCTTGTTCAGCGTCGCAGGACCTTCGGTCATGTGACCATGCTAGTAACCTCTATGGTATGTTGTAGGACCTTAGGAGGTCCTTGGGTCACGTGTTACCCACAAATCTCTGTAATGGTGATTGACATCAGTATTGGACCAATTAGCATTAGTCCAGCTCCTGCCCATATAAGGGAGCTGCGTCCAATTATCACTCTCTTGCGTTGCTGCTCTCGTGGATGCCGGACTAACAGGACGGTGCTACGCAACTTTCTAAGACACGCTAGGCCTCAAAACCTATGGCCTCAGGAGAACCAAAATCGTGAGTTCAAATCCAAATTCCTGCTAATTCTAGCGTGACTACTGGACCGCAACTAAATCCCCTAAATCCAGTGGAACAGCGCAATAGACTAAAAGACTCTGAATGCTAAAGTCCCAACCATTGTCAATCTCCAAAGGAAAGCTGTTGTTATGCTAAGAGACTGTTGTTACGCCGAGCGCTCCGGGTCCCCGCTCCTCCCCGGAGCGCTCGCAACATCCTCGCAATTGCAGCGCCCCGGTCAGACCTGCTGACCGGGTGCGCTGCGATACCTCTCCCAGCTGGGATGCGATTCGCGATGCGGGTGGCGCCCGCTCGCGATGCGCACCCCGGCTCCCGTACCTGACTCGCTCTCCGTCGGTCCTGTCCCGGCGCGCGCGGCCCCGCTCCTTAGGGCGCGCGCACGTCGGGTCTCTGCGATTTAAAGGGCCACTGCGCCACTGATTGGCGCAGTTGGCTTAATTAGTGTGTTCACCTGTGCACTCCCTATTTATACCTCACTTCCCCTGCACTCCCTCGCCGGATCTTGTTGCCATTGTGCCAGTGAAAGCGTTTCCTTGTGTGTTCCTAGCCTGTGTTCCAGACCTCCTGCCGTTGCCCCTGACTACGATCCTTGCTGCCTGCCCCGACCTTCTGCTACGTCCGACCTTGCTCTTGTCTACTCCCTTGTACCGCGCCTATCTTCAGCAGTCAGAGAGGTTGAGCCGTTGCTAGTGGATACGACCTGGTTGCTACCGCCGCTGCAAGACCATCCCGCTTTGCGGCGGGCTCTGGTGAATACCAGTAGCAACTTAGAACCGGTCCACCAGCACGGTCCACGCCAATCCCTCTCTGGCACAGAGGATCCACCTCCTGCCAGCCGAATCGTGACAGTAGATCCGGCCATGGATCCCGCTGAAGTCCCTCTGCCAGTTGTCGCCGACCTCACCACGGTGGTCGCCCAGCAGTCACAACAGATAGCGCAACAAGGCCACGAGCTGTCTCAACTGACCGTGATGCTACAGCAGCTACTACCACAGCTTCAGCAATCATCTCCTCCGCCAGCTCCTGCACCTCCTCCGCAGCGAGTGGCCGCTTCCGGCCTACGACTATCCTTGCCGGATAAATTTGATGGGGACTCTAAGTTTTGCCGTGGCTTTCTTTCACAATGTTCCCTGCACTTGGAGATGATGTCGGACCAGTTTCCTACTGAAAGGTCTAAGGTGGCCTTCGTAGTCAGCCTTCTGTCTGGGAAAGCTCTGTCATGGGCCACACCGCTCTGGGACCGCAATGACCCCGTCACTGCCTCTGTACACTCCTTCTTCTCGGAAATTCGAAGTGTCTTTGAGGAACCTGCCCGAGCCTCTTCTGCTGAGACTGCCCTGCTGAACCTGGTCCAGGGTAATTCTTCCGTTGGCGAGTACGCCATCCAATTCCGTACTCTTGCTTCCGAATTATCCTGGAATAATGAGGCCCTCTGCGCGACCTTTAAAAAAGGCCTATCCAGCAACATTAAAGATGTTCTGGCCGCACGAGAAATTCCTGCTAACCTGCATGAACTCATTCATCTTGCCACTCGCATTGACATGCGTTTTTCCGAAAGGCGTCAGGAGCTCCGCCAGGATATGGACTTTGTTCGCACGAGGCGTTTTTTCTCCCCGGCTCCTCTCTCCTCTGGTCCTCTGCAATCCGTTCCTGTGCCTCCCGCCGTGGAGGCTATGCAAGTTGACCGGTCTCGCTTGACACCTCAAGAGAGGACACGACGCCGCATGGAGAATCTGTGCCTGTACTGTGCCGGTACCGAACACTTCCTGAAGGATTGTCCTATCCGTCCTCCCCGCCTGGAAAGACGCACGCAGACTCCGCACAAAGATGAGACAGTTCTTGATGTCAACTCTGCTTCTCCACGCCTTACTGTGCCTGTGCGGATATCTTCCTCTACCTTCTCCTTCTCTACTATGGCCTTCTTGGATTCCGGATCTGCAGGAAATTTTATTTTGGCCTCTCTCATCAACAGGTTCAACATCCCGGTGACCAGTCTCGCCAGACCCCTCTACATCAATTGTGTTAACAATGAAAGATTGGACTGTACCGTACGTTACCGCACGGAGCCCCTCCTAATGTGCATCGGACCTCATCACGAAAAAATTGAGTTTTTGGTCCTCTCCAATTGCACTTCCGAAATTCTCCTTGGACTACCGTGGCTTCGGCGCCATTCCCCAACCCTTGATTGGTCCACAGGAGAGATCAAGAGCTGGGGTACTTCTTGTTTCAAGGACTGTCTTAAACCGGTTCCCAGTACTCCCTGCCGTGACCCTGTGGTTCCCCCTGTAACCGGTCTCCCTAAGGCTTATATGGACTATGCTGACGTGTTTTGCAAAAAGCAAGCTGAGACTTTACCTCCTCACAGGCCTTATGACTGTCCTATTGACCTCCTCCCGGGCACTACTCCACCCCGGGGCAGAATTTATCCTCTGTCCGCTCCAGAGACTCTTGCTATGTCACTCTGAATACATCCAGGAAAATTTAAAAAAGGGGTTTATCCGCAAATCCTCCTCTCCTGCCGGAGCTGGATTTTTTTTTTGTGTCCAAAAAAGATGGCTCCCTACGTCCCTGCATTGATTACCGCGGACTTAATAAAATCACAGTAAAGAACCGCTACCCCCTACCTCTTATCTCAGAACTCTTTGATCGCCTACAAGGTGCCCACATCTTTACCAAACTGGACTTAAGAGGTGCTTATAATCTCATCCGCATCAGGGAGGGGGACGAATGGAAAACTGCATTTAACACCAGAGATGGACACTTTGAGTATCTGGTCATGCCCTTTGGCCTGTGCAACGCCCCTGCCGTCTTCCAAGACTTTGTTAATGAAATTTTTCGTGATCTCTTATATTCCTGTGTTGTTGTGTATCTGGACGATATTCTGATTTTTTCTGCCAACTTAGAAGAACACCGCCAGCATGTCCGCATGGTTCTTCAGAGACTTCGAGACAATCAACTTTATGCCAAAATGGAGAAATGTCTGTTTGAATGTCAATCTCTTCCTTTCCTAGGATACTTGGTCTCTGGCCAGGGATTACAAATGGACCCGGATAAACTCTCTGCCGTCTTAGATTGGCCACGCCCCTCCGGACTCCGTGCTATCCAACGTTTTTTGGGGTTCGCCAATTATTACAGACAATTTATTCCACACTTTTCCACTATTGTGGCTCCTATCGTGGCTTTAACCAAGAAAAATGCCAATCCCAAGTCCTGGTCTCCCCAAGCGGAAGACGCATTTAAACGGCTCAAGTCTGCATTTTCTTCTGCTCCCGTGCTCTCCAGACCTGACCCATCTAAACCCTTCCTATTGGAGGTAGATGCCTCCTCAGTGGGAGCTGGAGCGGTCCTTCTACAAAAAAATTCTTCCGGGCATGCTGTTACTTGTGGTTTTTTTTCTAGGACCTTCTCTCCGGCGGAGAGAAACTACTCCATCGGGGATCGAGAACTACTGGCCATTAAATTGGCACTTGAGGAATGGAAGCATCTGCTGGAGGGATCAAAATTTCCAGGTATCATTTACACCGATCACAAGAATCTCTCCTATCTCCAGTCTGCCCAACGGCTGAATACTCGCCAGGCCAGGTGGTCGTTGTTCTTTGCCCGTTTTAACTTTGAAATTCATTTTCGCCCTGCCGACAAGAACATTAGGGCCGATGCTCTCTCTCGTTCCTCGGATGCCTCGGAAGTAGAGGTCTCTCCGCAACACATCATTCCTCCTGACTGCCTGATCTCCACCTCTCCAGCCTCCATCAGGCAAACTCCTCCAGGGAAGACCTTCGTTTCTCCACGCCAACGTCTCGGGATTCTCAGATGGGGTCACTCCTCCCACCTCGCAGGCCATGCGGGCATCAAAAAGTCCTTGCAACTCATCTCTCGTTTCTATTGGTGGCCGACTCTGGAGACGGATGTTGTTGATTTTGTGCGGGCCTGTACTGTCTGTGCCCGGGATAAGACTCCTCGCCAGAAGCCTGCTGGTCTCCTTCATCCTCTGCCTGTCCCCGAACAGCCTTGGTCACTGATTGGTATGGACTTTATTACAGACTTACCCCCATCCCGTGGCAACACTGTTGTTTGGGTGGTCGTTGATCGATTTTCCAAGATGGCACATTTTATTCCTCTTCCTGGTCTTCCCTCAGCGCCTCAGTTGGCAAAACAATTTTTTGTACACATTTTTCGTCTTCACGGGTTGCCCACACAGATCGTCTCGGATAGAGGCGTCCAATTCGTGTCTAAATTCTGGAGGGCCCTCTGTAAACAGCTCAAGATTAAATTAAACTTCTCTTCTTCTTATCATCCCCAATCCAATGGGCAAGTAGAAAGAATTAACCAGGTCCTGGGTGACTATTTACGGCATTTTGTTTCCTCCTGCCAGGATGACTGGGCAGATCTTCTACCATGGGCCGAATTCTCATACAACTTCAGAGTCTCTGAATCTTCTGCTAAGTCCCCATTTTTCGTGGTGTACGGCCGTCACCCTCTTCCCCCCCTCCCTACTCCCTTGCCCTCTGGTTTGCCCGCTGTGGATGAAGTGACTCGTGATCTTTCCACCATATGGAAAGAGACCCAAAATTCTCTTTTACAGGCTTCATCCCGCATGAAAAGGTTTGCTGATAAGAAAAGAAGAGCTCCCCCCATTTTTGCTCCCGGAGACAAGGTATGGCTCTCCGCTAAATATGTCCGCTTTCGTGTCCCCAGTTACAAACTGGGACCACGCTATCTTGGTCCTTTCAAAGTCTTGTGCCAGATTAATCCTGTCTCTTACAAACTCCTTCTTCCTCCTTCTCTTCGTATTCCCAATGCCTTCCATGTCTCTCTCCTTAAACCACTCATCATCAACCGTTTCTCTCCCAAACTTGTTTCTCCCACTTCTGTTTCCGGTTCTTCTGACATCTTCTCCGTGAAGGAGATACTGGCCTCCAAGACGGTCAGTGGAAAAAGATTTTTTTTGGTAGATTGGGAGGGCTGTGGTCCTGAAGAGAGATCCTGGGAACCTGAGGACAACATCCTAGACAAAAGTCTGGTCCTCAGGTTCTCAGGCTCCAAGAAGAGGGGGAGACCCAAGGGGGGGGGGTACTGTTACGCCGAGCGCTCCGGGTCCCCGCTCCTCCCCAGAGCGCTCGCAACATCCTCGCAATTGCAGCGCCCCGGTCAGACCTGCTGACCGGGTGCGCTGCGATACCTCTCCCAGCCGGGATGCGATTCGCGATGCGGGTGGCGCCCGCTCGCGATGCGCACCCCGGCTCCCGTACCTGACTCGCTCTCCATCGGTCCTGTCCCGGCGCGCGCGGCCCCGCTCCTTAGGGCGCGCGTGCGCCGGGTCTCTGCGATTTAAAGGGCCACTGCGCCACTGATTGGCGCAGTTGGCTTAATTAGTGTGTTCACCTGTGCACTCCCTATTTATACCTCACTTCCCCTGCACTCCCTCGCCGGATCTTGTTGCCATTGTGCCAGTGAAAGCGTTTCCTTGTGTGTTCCTAGCCTGTGTTCCAGACCTCCTGCCGTTGCCCCTGACTACGATCCTTGCTGCCTGCCCCGACCTTCTGCTACGTCCGACCTTGCTCTTGTCTACTCCCTTGTACCGCGCCTATCTTCAGCAGTCAGAGAGGTTGAGCCGTTGCTAGTGGATACGACCTGGTTGCTACCGCCGCTGCAAGACCATCCCGCTTTGCGGCGGGCTCTGGTGAATACCAGTAGTAACTTAGAACCGGTCCACTAGCACGGTCCACGCCAATCCCTCTCTGGCACAGAGGATCCACCTCCTGCCAGCCGAATCGTGACAACTGTTATGTTAATGAAGTGTACAGAAAATCTTCAGTAAAAGTTAACGCTGTTTACAGAAGCTTTCCGGTTGTGGACAATCTATTATTCTCTACCTCAAACCTATTATCATCTACCTCCCTATCATTCCTTGGAAAGGCGGCGGTAGGAAAAGCTTTATTGAGGAGCCCTCACACTGGCGTCACAAATAGCAAGGGTTAACAAGCACCCTTTGATTACCGCACAGCTACACTCCCCATACCCTACACCCCTAGGCTATCACAGAGGTGTGTAGCTTACTTCTTGTGGTAGATTACAATCTTGTCCCTGACATCCTTGGACGGCTCTTTGGTCTAACATACAGGTAACTTTTCCTTTAAGAGAGTGCTCCTAATCTCAGCTTGTTCCCTGTATATAAAAGACACTTGGGAGCCAAATATCTTACTGATTGATAGGGGGTCAGATACTTGCAAACCAATCTAAAACTTCTATACAATGTTTTTTTCTTGATTTTTTTTGTTGTTATTCTGTCTTTCACTGTTCAGATAAACCGATCATTAAAGGGGTACTCCAGCGGAAAACAATCTTTTTCAAATCAACTGGTGGCAGAAAGGTATACAGATTGTAAATGACTTCTAATGAAAAATCTTAATCCTTCCAGTACTTATCAGCTGCTGGATGCACCACAGGAAGTTGTGTAGTTCTTTTCAGTTTGACCACAGTGCTCTCTGCTGACACCTCTGTCCGAATCAGGAACTGTCCGGAGCAGGAAAAGTTTGCTATGGGGGATTTTCTCCTGCTCTGGACAGTTCCTGACACGGACAGAGGTGTCAGCAGAGAGCACTGTGGTCAGACTGGAAAGAACTACACAACTTCCTGTGGAGCATACAGCAGCTGATAAGTACTGGAAGGGTTAAGATTTTTAAATAGAAGTAATTTACAAATCTGTTTAACTTTCTGGCACCAGTTGATTTGAAAAAAAAAATAAAAAAAATAAATAAATAAAAGTGCCCCTTTAAAATTATAGATGGATCCTTTCTTTGTCAGTGGGAAAATGTACAAAATCAGCAGGGGGTCAAATACTTTTTCCTCTCGACTGTTTGTGATATTTTCAATATGGAAAAAGTCCCAGGTAATGTGGCCAGAACAGATAGGAAAGTCATCTGAAAATAGGATGAATGGCAATGAGAAATGTTTACCCTGCAGCTATGGACGGGGATAATCCTGTAATTTAACGGCGGTCACACAGATAAGTATCGCCAAGGGACGGGAACGTCACGAAACCTGTGACCTGACCTAGGGATCAATGCAAAGAGATGAAGAAGTTACCTAGAAGTCATCTGCAGGCATTAGGTGCCTCCAGCTGTTGCAAAACTACAACTCCCAGCATGCCCGGACAGCCTTCGGCTGTCCGGGCATGCTGGGATTTGTTGTTTTGCAATAGCTGGAGTCACCCTGGTTGGGAAACCCCACTTTACTGCATACTTTAAGCTATTGTCATTTTAGTATGAAGCCTGACACTTCTTAATATATTGGGGACTTTTATGTTATCAGTTCCCTATTACTGTATTGTATTGTATATTCCCTTTACAAGAATAAGTAGAAGGAATTTAAAAACCTAAAAGGACCCCAAAAAATTATTTAGATGGATAGATTATTTGTGCGGCCCATTAGGTTCATCACTTTCGGCTGCTTGTCACCTGTTTAGGGCGTTGTGGGGTCGATAGGTGTCACTACTCTTGCTACATCATTTAGAGTAGACAATCATATCAGAAGTTGTGGTTGGAGACACTCCCGACAGTATATGCACCTTGTTCAGCAGAGAATAGCCATGGGAAGTCAACATTAACTGCTAGGACCCTGACAGATCTCACCACCAGGTTCCTTACCAATCTTAGCACTAGATTCCTCAATAATATTAGCACCAGAACCCTCACTGATCTCAGCAATAGGTCTCTCATCGATCTTAGCACCAGCTTCCTCACCGATCTCAGCACCAGGACCCTAAACTATCTCAGCACCAGGACCCTAAACTATCTCAGCACCAGGACCCTAACCAATCTCGGTACCAGGACCTTCACCGATCATCATCAGGACACTTTTTAATGTAAGCGCAGAACCCTCACTGATCTTAGCACCAGGACCCTCACCGATCTCATCACCAGGATCCTCATGGATCTCAGCACTAGATCCCTCATCAATCTCAGCACCAGGGCCCTCACTGATCTAAGCCCAGGCTCCTCACTGATTTAAATAACAGGTCCCTCAATGATTTCAGCACCAGGTCCCTCAGTAATGTTAGCACCAGGCCCCTCACCGATCTCAGCAGCAGGCCCCTACTTGATCTTAGCATCAGAACCCTCACTGACCTTTGTATCAGGACCTTCATTGATCCCAGCACCAGAAACCTTACCAATCTTAGCACTGGGATCCTCACTGATATCAGCATTAGGTCCCTTACCGATCTCCTCACCAGAACCCTCCTTGATCTCAGCACCAGAACTCTCACCGATGCACTAGGTCCCTCACCGATCTCAGCACTAGGACTCTTACCAATCTTAAAACCAGGTTCCTAACCGATCTCAGCACCAGGACCCTCACCGATCTCAGCCTTAGGTCCCTCATTAAACTTAGCACTAGGACCCTCATGTCACGATCACACACTATCAGTCCAGCCAAGACGCTAGAGAGCCCCTCATTCACTTATAGCACCAGGAACCTCACTAGTCTCAGCACCAGGACCCTCACTGATCTCAGCACCAGTACCCTCATTCATCTTAGCACCAAGAACCTCACTAATCTCAGCACCAGGACCCTCACTGATCTCAGCATCAGGACCCTCATTCATGTTAGCACCAGGACCCTCACTGATCTCAGCACCAGGACCCTCATTCATCTTAGCACCAGGAACCTCACTAATCTTAGCAACAGGACCCTCACTAATCTCAGCACCAGAACCCTCACTCATCTCAGCACCAGGACCCTCATTCATCTTAGCACCAGGAACCTCACTAATCTCAGCACCAGGACCCTCATTCATCTTAGCACCAGGACCCTTACTGATCTCAGCACCAGGACCCTCATTCATCTTAGCACCAGGACCCTCACTAATCTCAGCACCAGTACCCTCACTGATTTCAGCACCAGGACTCTCATTCATCTTAGCACCAGGAACCTCACTAATGTAAGCACCAGGACCCTCATTCATCTTAGCACAAGGAACCTCACTAATCTCAGCACCAGGACCCTCACTGATCTAAGCACCAGGACCCTCATTCACCTTAGCACCAAGAACCTCACTAATCTCAGCACCAGGACCCTCACTGATCTCAGCACCAGGACCCTCACTCATCTCAGCACCAGGACCCTCACTCATCTCAGCACCAGGACCTTCACTCATCTCAGCACCAGGACCCTCACTGATCTCAGCACCAGGACCCTCACTCATCTCAGCACCAGGACCCTCACTCATCTCAGCACCAGGACCCTCACTCATCTCAGCACCAGGACCCTCACTCATCTCAGCACCAGGACCCTCACTCATCTCAGCACCAGGACCCTCACTCATCTCAGCACCAGGACCCTCACTGATCTAAGCACCAGGACCCTCATTCACCTTAGCACCAAGAACCTCACTAATCTCAGCACCAGGACCCTCACTGATCTCAGCACCAGGACTCTCACTCATCTCAGCACCAGGACCCTCACTCATCTCAGCACCAGGACCTTCACTCATCTCAGCACCAGGACCCTCACTGATCTCAGCACCAGGATCCTCACTCATCTCAGCACCAGGACCCTCACTCATCTCAGCACCAGGACCCTCACTCATCTCAGCACCAGGACCCTCACTCATCTCAGCACCAGGATCCTCAATCATCTCAGTACCAGGACCCTCATTCATCTTAGCACCAGGACCTTCATTCATCTTAGCACCAGGACCCTAACTCATCTCAGTACCAGGACCCTCATTCATCTTAGCACCAGGAACCTCACTAATCTCAGCACCAGGACCCTCACTAATCTCAGCACCAGGACCCTCATTCATCTTAGCACCAGGAACCTCACTAATCTCAGCACCAGGACCCTCATTCATCTTAGCACCAGGACCCTCACTGATCTCAGCACCAGGACCCTCATTCATCTTAGCACCAGGACCCTCACTAATCTCAGCACCAGGACCCTCACTGATTTCAGCACCAGGACTCTCATTCATCTTAGCACCAGGAACCTCACTAATGTAAGCACCAGGACCCTCATTCATCTTAGCACAAGGAACCTCACTAATCTCAGCACCAGGACCCTCACTGATCTAAGCACCAGGACCCACATTCATGTTAACACCAAGAACCTCACTAATCTCAGCACCAAGAACCTCATTAATCTCAGCACCAGGACCCTCACTGATCTCAGCACCAGGACCCTCACTCATCTCAGCACCAGGACCCTCACTCATCTCAGCACCAGGACCTTCACTCATCTCAGCACCAGGACCCTCACTGATCTCAGCACCAGGACCCTCACTCATCTCAGCACCAGGACCCTCACTCATCTCAGCACCAGGACCCTCACTCATCTCAGCACCAGGACCCTCACTCATCTCAGCACCAGGACCCTCACTCATCTCAGCACCAGGAACCTCACTAATGTAAGCACCAGGACCCTCATTCATCTTAGCACAAGGAACCTCACTAATCTCAGCACCAGGACCCTCACTGATCTAAGCACCAGGACCCTCATTCATCTTAGCACCAAGAACCTCACTAATCTCAGCACCAGGACCCTCACTGATCTAAGCACCAGGACCCTCACTCATCACAGCACCAGGACCCTCACTCATCACAGCACCAGGACCCTCACTCATCTCAGCACCAGGACCTTCACTCATCCCAGCACCAGGACCCTCGCTAATCTCAGCACCAGGACCCTCATTCATCTTAGCACCAGACCCTCACTAATCTCAGCACCAGGACCCTCACTGATTTCAGCACCAGGACTCTCATTCATCTTAGCACCAGGAACCTCACTAATGTAAGCACCAGGACCCTCATTCATCTTAGCACAAGGAACCTCACTAATCTCAGCACCAGGACCCTCACTGATCTAAGCACCAGGACCCTCATTCACCTTAGCACCAAGAACCTCACTAATCTCAGCACCAGGACCCTCACTGATCTCAGCACCAGGACCCTCACTCATCTCAGCACCAGGACCCTCACTCATCTCAGCACCAGGACCTTCACTCATCTCAGCACCAGGACCCTCACTCATCTCAGCACCAGGACCCTCACTCATCTCAGCACCAGGACCCTCACTCATCTCAGCACCAGGACCCTCACTCATCTCAGCACCAGGACCCTCACTTATCTAAGCACCAGGACCCTCATTCACCTTAGCACCAAGAACCTCACTAATCTCAGCACCAGGACCCTCACTGATCTCAGCACCAGGACTCTCACTCATCTCAGCACCAGGACCCTCACTCATCTCAGCACCAGGACCTTCACTCATCTCAGCACCAGGACCCTCACTGATCTCAGCACCAGGACCCTCACTCATCTCAGCACCAGGACCCTCACTGATCTCAGCACCAGGACCCTCACTCATCTCAGCACCAGGACCCTCACTCATCTCAGCACCAGGATCCTCAATCATCTCAGTACCAGGACCCTCATTCATCTTAGCACCAGGACCTTCACTCATCTTTGCACCAGGACCCTAACTCATCTCAGTACCAGGACCCTCACTCATCTTAGCACCAAGAACCTCACTAATCTCAGCACCAGGACCCTCACTGATCTCAGCACCAGGACCCTCATTCATGTTAGCACCAGGACCCTCACTGATCTCAGCACCAGGACCCTCATTCATCTTAGCACCAGGAACCTCACTAATCTCAGCAACAGGACCCTCACTAATCTCAGCACCAGAACCCTCACTCATCTCAGCACCAGGACCCTCATTCATCTTAGCACCAGGAACCTCACTAATCTCAGCATCAGGACCCTCACTAATCTCAGCACCAGGACCCTCATTCATCTTAGCACCAGGAACCTCACTAATCTCAGCACCAGGACCCTCATTCATCTTAGCACCAGGACCCTCACTGATCTCAGCACCAGGACCCTCATTCATCTTAGCACAAGGAACCTCACTAATCTCAGCACCAGGACCCTCACTGATCTAAGCACCAGGACCCTCATTCATCTTAGCACCAAGAACCTCACTAATCTCAGCACCAAGAACCTCACTAATGTCAGCACCAGGACCCTCACTGATCTCAGCACCAGGACCCTCACTCATCTCAGCACCAGGACCCTCACTGATTTCAGCACCAGAACTCTCATTCATCTTAGCACCAGGAACCTCACTAATGTAAGCACCAGGACCCTCATTCATCTTAGCACAAGGAACCTCACTAATCTCAGCACCAGGACCCTCACTGATCTAAGCACCAGGACCCTCATTCACCTTAGCACCAAGAACCTCACTAATCTCAGCACCAGGACCCTCACTGATCTCAGCACCAGGACCCTCACTCATCTCAGCACCAGGACCCTCACTCATCTCAGCACCAGGACCTTCACTCATCTCAGCACCAGGACCCTCACTCATCTCAGCACCAGGACCCTCACTCATCTCAGCACCAGGACCCTCACTCATCTCAGCACCAGGACCCTCACTCATCTCAGCACCAGGACCCTCACTGATTTAAGCACCAGGACCCTCATTCACCTTAGCACCAAGAACCTCACTAATCTCAGCACCAGGACCCTCACTGATCTCAGCACCAGGACTCTCACTCATCTCAGCACCAGGACCCTCACTCATCTCAGCACCAGGACCTTCACTCATCTCAGCACCAGGACCCTCACTGATCTCAGCACCAGGACCCTCACTCATCTCAGCACCAGGACCCTCACTCATCTCAGCACCAGGACCCTCACTCATCTCAGCACCAGGACCCTCACTCATCTCAGCACCAGGATCCTCAATCATCTCAGTACCAGGACCCTCATTCATCTTAGCACCAGGACCTTCACTCATCTTTGCACCAGGACCCTAACTCATCTCAGTACCAGGACCCTCACTCATCTTAGCACCAAGAACCTCACTAATCTCAGCACCAGGACCCTCACTGATCTCAGCACCAGGACCCTCATTCATGTTAGCACCAGGACCCTCACTGATCTCAGCACCAGGACCCTCATTCATCTTAGCACCAGGAACCTCACTAATCTCAGCAACAGGACCCTCACTAATCTCAGCACCAGAACCCTCACTCATCTCAGCACCAGGACCCTCATTCATCTTAGCACCAGGAACCTCACTAATCTCAGCACCAGGACCCTCACTAATCTTAGCACCAGGACCCTCATTCATCTTAGCACCAGGAACCTCACTGATCTCAGCACCAGGACCCTCATTCATCTTAGCACCAGGACCCTCACTGATCTCAGCACCAGGACCCTCATTCATCTTAGCACAAGGAACCTCACTAATCTCAGCACCAGGACCCTCACTGATCTAAGCACCAGGACCCTCATTCATCTCAGTACCAGGACCCTCATTCATCTTAGCACCAGGACCCTCACTGATCTCAGCACCAGGACCCTCACTCGTCTCAGCACCAGGACCCTCACTGATCTCAGCACCAGGACCGTCACTCATCTCAGCATCAGGACCCTCATTCATCTCAGCACCAGGACCCTCATTCATCTCAGCACCAGGACCCTCACTGATCTCAGCACCAGGATCCTCAATCATCTCAGTACCAGGACCCTCATTCATCTTAGCACCAGGACCCTCATTCATCTTAGCACCAGGACCCTCACTCATCTCAGCATCAGGACCCTCATTCATCTCAGCACCAGGACCCTCATTCATCTCAGCACCAGGACCCTCACTGATCTCAGCACCAGGATCCTCAATCATCTCAGTACCAGGACCCTCATTCATCTTAGCACCAGGACCCTCATTCATCTTAGCACCAGGATCCTCAATCATCTCAGCACCAGGACCCTCACTCATCTCAGCACCAGGATCCTCAATCATCTCAGCACCAGGACCCTCACTCATCTCAGCACCAGGACCCTCATTCATCTCAGTACCAGGACCTTCACTCATCTTAGCACCAGGACCCTCACTGATCTCAGCACCAGGACCCTCACTCATCTCAGCACCAGGACCCTCACTGATCTCAGCACCAGGACCGTCACTCATCTCAGCATCAGGACCCTCATTCATCTCAGCACCAGGACCCTCATTCATCTTAGCACCAGGACCCTCACTCATCTCAGCATCAGGACCTTGATAGTGACATATCTGAAGTTGACCTGCAGTGACCCGCTCACTATTGTCTCTCTTCCTGTGCTGCACGTGATCTGTTACTTGTCTTCTTCCTGTCAGGATCTCTTCTGCTGACGTTCCTCCGATGAGACTTCGCTGACAGTGCTAAAAAAAAAAGAGAAAAACACAAAAATAGAAACAGCTGAAGTGATCATTTTACTCCCAAAACAGCGACAAAGGTCTCGTACTACGGTATATATCCGGATCACTGGACATGCGGTATTATATAAATAAATCGTCTAATACCGTCCGCTTAAAGGAGAGGGTTAATAAAAGACAATAGTGCGAATCTCTCCTATGTATAAGGGTTGTTGGGGGAGAAGAACAGCGCCACCTCTGTCCTCAGGTTATATGTGGTATTGCATCTCCGCAGTGGAAACAAGCATTAAAGTGCACGGATGTAATTCCACACAGAATCCTTATGACACCTATTGAAGCAGAAATGAAATCAATGGGGTCTGGACTCAAATCTGCCTCAAATTAATGTGTGGACAGATTCCTAGACGGTCCAATGTGTAGGAGGCTTAGAAGTGTCTGGCAGCGGCTTGTTTATTTCTTACCTATTGAATGTGCGCCCACCTCTACATGTGTGCCCGTAGCTTTACTCAGTGTCCCAGTACAAGTATCTTCGTATGGTTTGAGCTCGATGGGGTACAAGGCTGTATAATTGTCTCATTTCCTTCCCCCTCTTCCCAAAATATGGGGAACTCAATGCAAACACCCCCGATAAAGGTCCCATGGATGGTGGGCGGTCTATAGTCAGTCTATGGAGGTGTGGGAGGAAGATTCCCGCTTGTCTCCTCTGTCTCTGGACTCCTCTGTCTCTGCACTCTTCTGTCTCTGGACTCTTCTGTCTCGGACTCCTCTGTCTCCGGACTCCTCTGTCTCTGCACTCTTCTGTCTCCGGACTCCTCTGTCTCCGGACTCCTCTGTCTCTGCACTCTTCTGTCTCCGGACTCCTCTGTCTCCAGACTCCTCTGTGTCTGCACTCTTCTGTCTCTGGACTCCTCTGTCTCTGGACTCCTCTGTCTCCGGACTCCTCTGTCTCTGCACTCTTCTGTCTCTGGACTCCTCTGTCTCTGGACTCCTCTGTCTCTGGACTCCTCTGTCTCTGCACTCTTCTGTCTCTGGACTCCTCTGTCTCTGGACTCCTCTGTCTCCGGACTCCTCTGTCTCTGCACTCTTCTGTCTCTGGACTCCTCTATCTCTGGACTCCACTGTCTCTGCACTCTTCTGTCTCTGGACTCCACTGTCACTGGACTCTTTTGTCTCTGGACTCCTGTGTGTGGTGTCCCGGTACCGTATTACATACCATACCTAGTGTAGAGGTCCCCAAAGTCAGAGTAACTACTCTCAGGTAGGGTCCCTCAGGTGGGACAGCCCCTCGTCGTCTTTCCTCTACTCTAATTCTCTAATGTTAATACTTGTATACAGTGGACCCTCAACATACGATGGTAATTCGTTCCAAACGACCCATCGTATGTCGAATCCATCGTATGTTGAGGGATTCGTGCAATGTAAAGAGTGCATTTAATACTCACCTGTCCCCGCCGCTCCGGACCGCGTCCTCACCGCTCCCGATGCTGTCCCAGGGGCTCCCGATGCTGTCCCAGGGGCTCCCGATGCTGTCCCAGGGGCTCCCGATGCTGTCCCGCCGTCTTCTTCGGGATCCTCCAGCTTCTTCTGCATCTTCTCCGGGCCTCGCTTTCTGGTGACGTTATTATGTTGCTGTGCCAGCACGGCGTGCCCAGCGACGTAATAACGACGCCGGAAAGTGAGGCCCGGACCCTGGAGAAGATGCGGAAGATGCCGGAGGACCCAGAAGTGGACCCGGAGAAGCGGGAATAGGCAAGCGAACCTGTCCGCGATGCTTAAACTGCTATCCGACAGCAGCTTAAGCATTTTGCGCTGTCGGATAGAAGTTAATGCGATGGCCCCGCAGGTCGGGGGGGTTACTGTATATTTAATAATAGTATATATTTTATAATAATGCATAGTACTTACCTTGTTTAGCGTCGCAGGACCTTCAGTCATGTGACCATGTTAATATCCTCTATGGTATGTTGGAGGACCTTTGGAGGTCCTTGGGTCACATGTTGCCCACAAGTCTTTGTAATGGTGATTGACACAAGTATTGGACCAATTAGCACTAGTCCAGCCTCTGTCCATATAAGGGAGCTGAAGCCAATTATCGCTCTCTTGGGTTGCTGCTCTCAGAGATGCCGGACTAGCAGGACGGATCTATGCAACTTGCAAGGACACGCTAGGCCTGAAAACCTACCGGCCTCAGCTGAACCAAAACCGTGAGTTCTAATCTAAACCCCGCTAATGCTAGCATGACTACTGGGCCGCAACTAAATCCCCTAAATCCAGTGCAACAGTACACAATACCAAAAGACTCTAAATTGCTAAAGTCCCAACCTTTGTCAATCTCCAAAGTAAGCCGTTGTATGCATGGAGACTGTTCCGTTTATGAAGCTTGCAGAAAACCTTCACTAAAAGTTATATCCGGTTGTTGACATTCTATTCTTAACTACATCCCTATCGCTCTTGGAAAGGGTGGCGGTAGGACAAGCATTACTGAGGAGCCCTCACCCTGGCGTCACGAATAGCAAAGGTTAACAAGCACTCTTTAGTTACCGCACAGCTACACTCCCCATACCCTACACCCCCCAGGCTATCACATGTGTCTCTGCACTCTTCTGTCTCTAGACTCCTCTGTCTGTGGACTCCTGTGTCTCTGAACTCCTCTGTCTCTGGACTCCTGTGTCTCCGGTCTCCTGTGTCTCTGGACTCCTCTGTCTCCGGACTCCTGTGTCTCTGCACTCTTCTGTCTCCTCTGTCTCTGGACTCCTCTGTCTCTGGACTCCTCTGTCTCTGGACTCTTCTGTCTCTGGACTCCTCTGTCCCTGGATGCCTGTGTCTCTGGACTCTTCTGTCTTATGGAGGTGGAGTCTAGCCCTTCTCTACAGTCCTGAGTAAAGGGTATGAATACTTATGTCACATGTTATAGTAAAGGGTATGAATACTTATGTCACATGTTAAAGTAAAGGGTATGAATACTTATGTCACATGTTAAAGTAAAGAGTATGAATACTTATGTCACATGTTATAGTAAAGGGTATGAATACTTATGTCACATGTTATAGTAAAGGGTATGAATACTTATGTCACATGTTATAGTAAAGGGTATGAATACTTATGTCACATGTTATAGTAAAGGGTATGAATACTTATGTCACATGTTATAGTACAGGGTATGGATACTATAGGGTATAGATTATAGTTTTTCCTTTTCCATAAATACTAATCTGTAACATTCTGTGATCCCTTTATCATTATGGGGGATTGGGGGCAGAATAATGGGGGCACAAGGAGCAAGAGAATGTGAGCGAAGTGAAGAGACCTGTTCACACCACGGAAATTCCACCCAGAACTTTCAAGAGGGAATTCTGTGCAGATTCTCACTGTAGAGGTCACACTGTAGAGGTCACACTGTAGAGGTCACACTGCAGAGGTCACACTGTAGAGGTCACACTGTAGAGGTCACACTGTAGAGGTCACACTGCAGAGGTCACACTGCAGAGGTCACACTGCAGAGGTCACACTGCAGAGGTCACACTGCAGAGGTCACACTGTAGAGGTCACACTGCAGAGGTCACACTGCAGAATTTCTGCTGCGGAAAGTCCAGAATATAGATCCGGCGGTGAGAAGGAACATGTTATTATTTTGGTTGAATACCGCAAAGTGATCTCATTTGTTCAATGGGACTTTTTTTTCTAAACACTTATTTCAGTATTTAAAGGGGTACTCCGGCGCTCAGAGCCAGAGGCCGTGGTCGTGACGTCATGACCACACAGCCCTTGTGTTGTCACTCCCCTCCCCCTCCATTCATGTCTATGGGAGGGGGTGTGTTGGCCTCGATCAGACATCTTATACCCTATGCTTTGGATAAGGGATAAGATGTCTAGTAGCAGAGTAACCCTTTAAATTCCAGGCGATTCTGTGAGTGAGAATTCTGCTCAAAATAACTGAGTGGAAATGTCATGGTGTGAACAGGCTCGAAGGGTCTGGAGAATTCCCGGATGCGCGTTATGTGTGAGCAGTAAATGTGTATGTGCTGTAGCGGGTGTAAATTCCTGGGAAGGCATATGAGGAGGAGATATAAGGACGAGATATAAGGTCGGGATATGAGGAAGGGATATGAGGATGAGATATGAGGACGGGATATGAGGATGAGATATGAGGACGGGATATGAGGATGAGATATGAGGACGGGATATGAGGAGGAGATATAAGGACGAGATATAAGGTCGGGATATGAGGAAGGGATATGAGGACGAGATATGAGGACGGGATATGAGGACGGGATATGAGGACGGGATATGAGGACGGGATAGGAAGACGAGATATGAGGACGTGATATGAGGACGTGAAATGAGGTCGGGATATGAGGTCTGGATATGAGGACAAGATATGAGGATGAGATATAAGGACGGGATATGAGGATGGGATATGAGGTCTGGATATGAGGACGAGATATGAGGACGAGATATGAGGATGGGATATGAGGACGAGATATGAGGATGAGATATGAGCATGGGATAAGAGGACAGGATATGAGGACGAGATATGAGGACGAGATATGAGGACGAGATATGCGTACGGATATGAGGACGGGATATGAGGACGAGATAGGAGGACGAGATATGAGGACGAGATATAAGGTCGGGATATGAGGTCGGGATATGAGGTCTGGATATGAGGACAAGATCTGAGGATGAGATATGAGGACGGGATATGAGGACGGGATATGAGGACGGGATATGAGGTCTGGATATGAGGACGGGATATGAGGATGAGATATAAGGTCGGGATATGAGGACTGGATATGAGGACGAGATATGAGGTCGGGATATGAGGACGGGATATGAGGACGGGATAAGAGGACGAGATACGAGGAAGGGATATGAGGATGGGATATGAGGATGGGATATGAGGATGGGATATGAAGACGAGATATGAGGATGAGATATGAGGATGGGATATGAGGACGAGATATGAGGACGGGATATGAGGACGAGATATGCGGACGAGATATGAGGACGGGATATGAGGATGGGATATGAGGATGGGATATGAGGATGGGATATGAGGACGAGATATGAGGACAGGATATGAGGACGAGATATGCGGACGGGATATGAGGATGGGATATGAGGACGAGATATGAGCATGAGATATGAGGACGGGATATGAGGACGAGATATGAGGACAGGATATGAGGACGAGATATGCGGACGGGATATGAGGATGGGATATGAGGACGAGATATGAGGACGGGATATGAGGACAGGATATGAGGACGGGATATGAGGATGAGATATGAGGATGGGATATGAGGATGAGCTATGATGATGGGATATGAGTTTGGGATATGAGGACGGGATATGAGGACGGGATATGAGGACGAGATATGAGGATGGGATATGAGGATGGGATATGAGGACGAGATATGAGGACGGGATATGAGGACGGGATATAAGGACGGGATATGAGGATGGGACATGAGGACAAGATATGAGGACGGGATATGAGGACGAGATATGAGGACGGGATATGAGGACGAGATATGAGGACGGATATGAAGACGAGATATGAGGACAGGATATGAGGACAGGATGTAAGGATGGGATATGAGGAAGGGATTTGAGGACATGATATAAGGACGGGATATGAGGACGGGATATGAGGATGGGATATGAGGATGGGATATGAGGATGGGATATGAGGATGGGATATGAGGATGGGATATGAGGACGAGATATGAGGACGGGATATGAGGATGAGATATGAGGATGGGATATGAGGACGAGATATGAGGACAGGATATGAGGACAGGATATAAGGACGGGATATGAGGAGGGGATATGAGGACATATTATAAGGACGGGATATGAGGACGAGATATGAGGACGGGATACAAGGACGGGATACAAGGACGGGATATGAGGACGGGATATGAGGACGAGATATGAGGACAGGATATGAAGACGGGATATGAGGACATGATATAAGGACGGGATATGAGGATGGGATATGAGGACGGGATATGAGGACATGATATAAGGACGGGATATGAGGATGGGATATGAGGACGAGATATGAGGACGGGATATGAGGATGGGATATGAGGATGGGATATGAGGACGAGATATGAGGATGGGATATGAGGATGGGATATGAGGATGGGATATGAGGACGAGATATGAGGACGGGATATGAGGATGGGATATGAGGACGAGATATGAGGACGGGATATGAGGACGAGATATGAGGACAGGATATGAGGACAGGATATAAGGACGGGATATGAGGAAGGGATATGAGGACATGATATAAGGACGGGATATGAGGATGGGATATGAGGACGAGATATGAGGACGGGATACAAGGACAGGATTTGAGGACGGGATATGAGGACGAGAGATGAGGACAGGATATGAGGACGGAATATGAGGACATGATATAAGGACGGGATATAAGGATGGGATATGAGGACGAGATATGAGGACGGGATATGAGGACATGATATAAGGACGGGATATGAGGACGAGATATGAGGACGGGATATGAGGATGGGATATGAGGATGAGATATGAGGACGGGATATGAGGATGGATATGAGGACGAGATATGAGGACGGGATATGAGGACGGGATATGAGGACAGGATATGAGGACAGGATATGAGGATGAGATATGAGGATGGGATATGAGGACCGGATATGAGGACGAGATATGAGGACGGGATATGAGGACGGGATATGAGGACAGGATATAAGGACGGGATATGAGGATGGGATATGAGGACGAGATATGAGGACGGGATATGAGGACGGCATATGAGGATGGGATATGAGGACGAGATATGAGGACGGGATATGAGGACGGCATATGAGGATGGGATATGAGGACAGAATATGAGGACAGGATATGAGGACGGGATATGAGGACGGGATATGAGGATGAGATATGAGGATGAGATATGAGGACGAGATATGAGGACGGGATATGAGGACGGGATATGAGGACGGGATATGAGGACGGGATATGAGGACGGGATATGAGGACGGGATATGAGGATGAGACATGAGAAAGGGGCTCAGAGTGCGGCCGGTCTGCCTCATAATAATAAATATAATAATAATCCTTTATTTATATAGTGCACACAGATACCGCAGCGCTGTACACCTCATGGCAGGTGTATCTTCAGATGTTCGTCTTGTTTACCCTGGAATCTTATACACTACAAATATTTACCTGTCTCTCACAATGGCCGACCTGATAACAATCCCTCCCAATTCTATTCAAGGTGGGATCCGTGTCCGCTCTGCATTGTGTTACATTGTATCGGAGTTTCACCACACACGTATATGATTGGCGGAGATTCCAATGCACATTTCCTATGGAGAGCCGTTCACTGTCCGAGCATGCTGGGAGTTGTAGGTTTGCAACAGCTGGAGGCACCCTGGTTGTTTTTTTTTCAATTTTTGAAGCCAAAGCTGGAACATTAACTGGAGGATAAGAATTTTTAAGCTATTATCAACTTTTTGGCCCAAAAATATGTTTAACATCTCTAAATACATTCCAAAAATATCGGGGGAAATTTATTAAAGCCCGTCCAGAGGAAATGTTACTGAGTTGTCCATAGCAACCAATCAGATCGCTTCTTTCTTTTTTAACAAGGCCTCTGCAAAATGAAAGCAGCGATCTGATTGGTTGCTATGGGCAACTCAGCAACTCTTCCTCTGGACGGTTCTGATAAATCTTCTCCTGTGTGTGAACTGAGCTTAAAAATCTGAGTCGTCTTCTCTCCAGAAATATATTTCCGCCTTAGGCTTCATCTTATCTATCTATATATAGTATATACAGGACATGAAATGAGGACGGGATATGAGGACTGGATATGAGGACAGGATATAAGGACGGGATATGAGGACGGGATATGAGGACATGATATAAGGACTGGATATGAGGACGGGATATGAGGTCGGGATATGAGGACGGGATATAAGGACTGGATATGAGGACGGGATATGAGGACGGGATATGAGGACAGGATATAAGGACTGGATATGAGGTTGGGATATGAGGTCGGGATATGAGGTCGGGATATGAGGACGGGATATGAGGACGGGATATGAGGTCGGGATATGAAGTAGGGATATGAGGACGGGATATGAGGTCGGGATATGAGGTCGGGATATGAGGACGGGATATGAGGACGGGATATGAAGTCGGGATATGAGGACAGGATATGAGGACGCGATATCGGGATATGAGGAGGGGATAGGAAGTCGGGATATGAGGACGGGATATGAGGACGGGATATGAGGACGGGATATGAGGTCGGGATATGAGGACGGGATATGAAGTCGGGATATGAGGACGGGATATGAAGTCGGGATATGAGGACGGGATATGAGGACGGGATATGAGGACGGGATATGAGGACGGGATATGAAGTCGGGATATGAAGTCGGGATATGAGGACGGGATATGAGGACGGGATATGAAGTCGGGATATGAGGTCGGGATATGAGGACGGGATATGAAGTCGGGATATGAGGACGGGATATGAATTCGGGATATGAGGACGGGATATGAAGTCGGGATATGAGGTCGGGATATGAGGACGGGATATGAGGACGGGATATGAGGTCGGGATATGAGGTCGGGATATGAGGACGGGATATGAGGTCGGGATATGAGGACGGGATATGAAGTCGGGATATGAGGACGGGATATGAGGTCGGGATATGAGGTCGGGATATGAGGACGGGATATGAGGACGGGATATGAGGACGAGATATGAGGTCGGGATATGAGGACGGGATATGAAGTCGGGATATGAGGACGGGATATGAGGTCGGGATATGAGGTCGGGATATGAGGACGGGATATGAGGACGGGATATGAGGACGAGATATGAGGACAGGATATGAGGATGGGATATGAGGACCAGAGAGTCATTGTTGCTTTTCCTCTCTAGGTTTGGGAACAAAGTTCGGGTCAAACATACAAAAGAAATAAGATGGAACATCCGATATAATGTACAGTAAACAAATGTCATAACCCAGCAAAGAAAAAGGGGGAAAAAATAAAAATAAACGCTTTTTAGTGTTAGGGCTACACGGGGCGCGTTTTGTATATACAATGAATGAGAACGGTGCTGTTCACTGACAGCAAGCAGTGGTCATGGAGAGGAGGATGGAGGCTGAATGTTTATACTGGAGAGTGATGTCATTAAACAGGAACTAGGAAATAACTTCATCACGTAAAATCCCTGAGATGGTCAGGCATGCTGGTACTTGTAGTGATTACAGTAATAACCCCACGTGACCCCGGCCACGACCCCCCACTCCTCCGGGGTTAGAAGGGGGCGGTGCCAAGACCGGGTCGTGGAGGAGGCGGGGTCAGGGGTGGGCGGTGCAGTGCGCCTGCGTAGTGACGTCACGGCGGTGTATGGTGGCCGCAGTGAGGGAGACGGTAGAGGATCGGACCGGCTGCACCGAGCCCCCGGCGGAGAAGCTGCTGGACCCGGCCTGCATGGGCTCTGCGCCGATTCACTGAGCGGAGAGGTTCGGACACGGCTTCCAAGGTACCGGGGCTTGTCCGCTGCAGCGGGTGTGGAGGGGTCGGGGAGGCTTCTGTCCGGGCCGCTGTCACCTCCTCCTCCCGGGACCTCTGCGGCTCTGCTGGGGGTTGTAGTTCATCAGGAGCACAGCTGCGGCTCCGGTACATTGTGTCACATCGGCTCCGTGTTTACAGCTGTTGCTTTGGGTCCCCAGTGATAAGGCTCCCAGCTGCTGCAGAACTACAACTCCCAGCATGCCGCGATAGCTTCCAACATGGTCTAATGCATAAGGGCATGCTGGGAGTTGTAGTTCTACAAGAGTTTGAAATCCACAGGTTGGGGAGCTCTGCCCTGAACTATGCCAGAGACTGTCTATGCTGGGAGTTGTAGTTCAGCAGCAGCTGGGAGGACCTGGATGGATGGATGGATGGGAGGGTTTGGTGGAAATCTCTGCGGTCCCTGTATCCTGTTATCCCTATATATATATATATTGGGGTCTCCTGTATGATCTCTGCGGTCCCCTTATCCTGTTATCCCTATATATATATTGGGGGTCTCCTGTATGATCTCTGCGGTCCCTGTATCCTGTTATCCCTATATATATATATATATATTGGGGGTCTCCTGTATGATCTCTGCGGTCCCCGTATCCTGTTATCCCTATATATATATATTGGGGGTCTCCTGTATGATCTCTGCGGTCCCTGTATCCTGTTATCCCTATATATATATATTGGGGGTCTCCTGTATGATCTCTGTGGTCCCTGTATCCTGTTATCCCTATATATATATTGGGGGTCTCCTGTATGATCTCTGCGGTCCCCTTATCCTGTTATCCCTATATATATATATATATATATATATATATATATATATATATATATTGGGGGTCTCCTGTATGATCTCTGCGGTCCCTGTATCCTGTTATCCCTATATATATATTGGGGGTCTCCTGTATGATCTCTGCGGTCCCTGTATCCTGTTATCCCTATATATATATTGGGGGTCTCCTGTATGATCTCTGCGGTCCCCTTATCCTGTTATCCCTATATATATATATTGGGGGTCTCCTGTATGATCTCTGTGGTCCCCGTATCCTGTTATCCCTATATATATATTGGGGGTCTCCTGTATGATCTCTGCGGTCCCCGTATCCTGTTATCCCTATATATATATATTGGGGGTCTCCTGTATGATCTCTGCGGTCCCCGTATCCTGTTATCCATATATATATATATTGGGGGTCTCCTGTATGATCTCTGCGGTCCCCGTATCCTGTTATCCCTATATATATATATTGGGGGTCTCCTGTATGATCTCTGCGGTCCCCTTATCCTGTTATCCCTATATATATATATATTGGGGGTCTCCTGTATGATCTCTGCGGTCCCCGTATCCTGTTATCCCTATATATATATATTGGGGGTCTCCTGTATGATCTCTGCGGTCCCCGTTTCCTGTTATCCCTATATATATATATTGGGGGTCTCCTGTATGATCTCTGCGGTCCCCGTTTCCTGTTATCCCTATATATATATATTGGGGGTCTCCTGTATGATCTCTGCGGTCCCCGTATCCTGTTATCCCTATATATATATATTGGGGGTCTCCTGTATGATCTCTGCGGTCCCCGTATCCTGTTATCCCTATATATATATATTGGGGGTCTCCTGTATGATCTCTGCGGTCCCTGTATCCTGTTATCCCTATATATATATATTGGGGGGTCTCCTGTATGATCTCTGTGGTCCCTGTATCCTGTTATCCCTATATATATATATTGGGGGTCTCCTGTATGATCTCTGCGGTCCCCGTATCCTGTTATCCCTATATATATATTGGGGGTCTCCTGTATGATCTCTGGTCCCCGTATCCTGTTATCCCTATATATATATTGGGGGTCTCCTGTATGATCTCTGTGGTCCCCGTATCCTGTTATCCCTATATATATATATATATATATATATATATATATATATATATATATATATATATATATAGGGTCTCCTGTATGATCTCTGCGGTCCCTGTATCCTGTTATCCCTATATATATATTGGGGTCTCCTGTATGATCTCTGCGGTCCCTGTATCCTGTTATCCCTATATATATATATATTGGGGGTCTCCTGTAAGATCTCTGTGGTCCCCGTATCCTGTTATCCCTATATATATATTGGGGGTCTCCTGTATGATCTCTGCGGTCCCCGTATCCTGTTATCCATATATATATATATTGGGGGTCTCCAGTATGATCTCTGCGGTCCCCGTATCCTGTTATCCCTATATATATATATTGGGGGTCTCCTGTATGATCTCTGTGGTCCCCGTATCCTGTTATCCCTATATATATATATTGGGGGTCTCCTGTATGATCTCTGTGGTCCCCGTATCCTGTTATCCCTATATATATATATTGGGGGTCTCCTGTATGATCTCTGTGGTCCCCGTATCCTGTTATCCCTATATATATATTGGGGGTCTCCTGTATGATCTCTGTGGTCCCCGTATCCTGTTATCCCTATATATATATATTGGGGGTCTCCTGTGTGATCTCTGCGGTCCCCGTATCCTGTTATCCCTATATATATATATTGGGGGTCTCCTGTATGATCTCTGGTCCCCGTATCCTGTTATCCCTATATATATATTGGGGGTCTCCTGTATGATCTCTGCGGTCCCCGTATCCTGTTATCCCTATATATATATATTGGGGGTCTCCTGTATGATCTCTGGTCCCCGTATCCTGTTATCCCTATATATATATTGGGGGTCTCCTGTATGATCTCTGCGGTCCCCGTATCCTGTTATCCCTATATATATATATTGGGGGTCTCCTGTATGATCTCTGCGGTCCCCGTATCCTGTTATCCCTATATATATATATATTGGGGGTCTCCAGTATGATCTCTGCGGTCCCTGTATCCTGTTATCCCTATATATATATTGGGGGTCTCCTGTATGATCTCTGCGGTCCCCGTATCCTGTTATTCATATATATATATTGGGGGTCTCCTGTATGATCTCTGCGGTCCCCGTATCCTGTTATCCCTATATATATATTGGGGGGTCTCCTGTATGATCTCTGCGGTCCCCGTATCCTGTTATCCCTATATATATATTGGGGGGTCTCCTGTATGATCTCTGCGGTCCCCGTATCCTGTTATCCCTATATATATATATATTGGGGGTCTCCTGTATGATCTCTGCGGTCCCTGTATCCTGTTATCCCTATATATATATTGGGGGTCTCCTGTGTGATCTCTGCGGTCCCTGTATCCTGTTATCCCTATATATATATATTGGGGTCTCCTGTATGATCTCTGCAGTCCCCGTATCCTGTTATCCCTATATATATATTGGGGGTCTCCTGTATGATCTCTGCGGTCCCCGTATCCTGTTATCCATATATATATATATTGGGGGTCTCCTGTATGATCTCTGCGGTCCCCGTATCCTGTTATCCCTATATATATATTGGGGTCTCCTGTATGATCTCTGCGGTCCCCGTATCCTGTTATCCCTATATATATATTGGGGTCTCCTGTATGATCTCTGCGGTCCCCGTATCCTGTTATCCCTATATATATATATATTGGGGGTCTCCTGTATGATCTCTGCGGTCCCCGTATCCTGTTATCCCTATATATATATTGGGGGTCTCCTGTATGATCTCTGCGGTCCCTGTATCCTGTTATCCCTATATATATATTGGGGGTCTCCTGTGTGATCTCTGCGGTCCCCGTATCCTGTTATCCCTATATATATATTGGGGGTCTCCTGTGTGATCTCTGCGGTCCCCGTATCCTGTTATCCATATATATATATTGGGGGTCTCCTGTATGATCTCTGCGGTCCCCGTATCCTGTTATCCCTATATATATATTGGGGAGGTCTCCTGTATGATCTCTGCGGTCCCCGTATCCTGTTATCCCTATATATATATTGGGGGTCTCCTGTGTGATCTCTGCGGTCCCCGTATCCTGTTATCCATATATATATATTGGGGGTCTCCTGTATGATCTCTGCGGTCCCCGTATCCTGTTATCTCCATATACATATATTGGGGGTCTCCTGTATGATCTCTGCGGTCCCTGTATCCTGTTATCCCTATATATATATATATATATATATATATATATATATATATATATATATATATATATATTGGGGGTCTCCTGTATGATCTCTGCGGTCCCCGTATCCTGTTATCCCTATATATATATATTGGGGGTCTCCTGTATGATCTCTGCGGTCCCCGTATCCTGTTATCCCTATATATATATATATATATATATATATATATATATTGGGGGTCTCCTGTATGATCTCTGCGGTCCCCTTATCCTGTTATCCCTATATATATATTGGGGGTCTCCTGTATGATCTCTGCGGTCCCCGTATCCTGTTATCCCTATATATATATTGGGGGTCTCCTGTATGATCTCTGCGGTTCCCGTATCCTGTTATCCCTATATATATATATTGGGGGTCTCCTGTATGATCTCTGCGGTCCCCGTATCCTGTTATCCCTATATATATATTGGGGGTCTCCTGTATGATCTCTGCGGTCCCTGTATCCTGTTATCCCTATATATATATTGGGGGTCTCCTGTGTGATCTCTGCGGTCCCCGTATCCTGTTATCCCTATATATATATTGGGGGTCTCCTGTGTGATCTCTGCGGTCCCCGTATCCTGTTATCCATATATATATATTGGGGGTCTCCTGTATGATCTCTGCGGTCCCCGTATCCTGTTATCCCTATATATATATTGGGGGGGTCTCCTGTATGATCTCTGCGGTCCCCGTATCCTGTTATCCCTATATATATATTGGGGGTCTCCTGTGTGATCTCTGCGGTCCCCGTATCCTGTTATCCATATATATATATTGGGGGTCTCCTGTATGATCTCTGCGGTCCCCGTATCCTGTTATCTCCATATACATATATTGGGGGTCTCCTGTATGATCTCTGCGGTCCCTGTATCCTGTTATCCCTATATATATATATATATATATATATATATATATATATATATATATATATATATATATATATATATATATTGGGGGTCTCCTGTATGATCTCTGCGGTCCCCGTATCCTGTTATCCCTATATATATATATTGGGGGTCTCCTGTATGATCTCTGCGGTCCCCGTATCCTGTTATCCCTATATATATATATATATATATATATATATTGGGGGTCTCCTGTATGATCTCTGCGGTCCCCTTATCCTGTTATCCCTATATATATATTGGGGGTCTCCTGTATGATCTCTGCGGTCCCCGTATCCTGTTATCCCTATATATATATTGGGGGTCTCCTGTATGATCTCTGCGGTCCCTGTATCCTGTTATCCCTATATATATATATATATATATATATATATTGGGGGTCTCCTGTATGATCTCTGTGGTCCCCGTATCCTGTTATCCCTATATATATATATATAGGGTCTCCTGTATGATCTCTGCGGTCCCCGTATCCTGTTATCCCTATATATATATTGGGGGTCTCCTGTGTGATCTCTGCGGTCCCCGTATCCTGTTATCCCTATATATATATATATTGGGGGTCTCCTGTGTGATCTCTGCGGTCCCCGTATCCTGTTATCCCTATATATATATATTGGGGGTCTCCTGTATGATCTCTGTGGTCCCCGTATCCTGTTATCCCTATATATATATATTGGGGGTCTCCTGTATGATCTCTGTGGTCCCCGTATCCTGTTATCCCTATATATATATATTGGGGGTCTCCTGTATGATCTCTGTGGTCCCCGTATCCTGTTATCCCTATATATATATATTGGGGTCTCCTGTATGATCTCTGCGGTCCCCGTATCCTGTTATCCCTATATATATATTGGGGGGGTCTCCTGTATGATCTCTGCGGTCCCTGTATCCTGTTATCCCTATATATATATTGGGGGTCTCCTGTATGATCTCTGCGGTCCCCGTATCCTGTTATTCATATATATATATTGGGGGTCTCCTGTATGATCTCTGCGGTCCCTGTATCCTGTTATCCCTATATGTATATTGGGGGGGTCTCCTGTATGATCTCTGCGGTCCCCGTATCCTGTTATCCCTATATATATATTGGGGGTCTCCTGTATGATCTCTGCGGTCCCCGTATCCTGTTATCCCTATATATATATATATTGGGGGTCTCCAGTATGATCTCTGCGGTCCCTGTATCCTGTTATCCCTATATATATATATATTGGGGGTCTCCTGTATGATCTCTGCGGTCCCTGTATCCTGTTATCCCTATATATATATTGGGGGTCTCCTGTATGATCTCTGCGGTCCCCGTATCCTGTTATTCATATATATATATTGGGGGTCTCCTGTATGATCTCTGCGGTCCCCGTATCCTGTTATCCCTATATATATATTGGGGGGTCTCCTGTATGATCTCTGCGGTCCCCGTATCCTGTTATCCCTATATATATATTGGGGGGTCTCCTGTATGATCTCTGCGGTCCCCGTATCCTGTTATCCCTATATATATATATTTTGGGGGTCTCCTGTATGATCTCTGCGGTCCCTGTATCCTGTTATCCCTATATATATATTGGGGGTCTCCTGTGTGATCTCTGCGGTCCCTGTATCCTGTTATCCCTATATATATATATTGGGGTCTCCTGTATGATCTCTGCAGTCCCCGTATCCTGTTATCCCTATATATATATTGGGGGTCTCCTGTATGATCTCTGCGGTCCCCGTATCCTGTTATCCCTATATATATATTGGGGGTCTCCTGTATGATCTCTGCGGTCCCCGTATCCTGTTATCCATATATATATACATATATTGGGGGTCTCCTGTATGATCTCTGCGGTCCCCGTATCCTGTTATCCCTATATATATATTGGGGTCTCCTGTATGATCTCTGCGGTCCCCGTATCCTGTTATCCCTATATATATATTGGGGTCTCCTGTATGATCTCTGCGGTCCCCGTATCCTGTTATCCCTATATATATATTGGGGGTCTCCTGTATGATCTCTGCGGTCCCCGTATCCTGTTATCCCTATATATATATTGGGGGTCTCCTGTATGATCTCTGGTGTCCCCGTATCCTGTTATCCCTATATATATATTGGGGGTCTCCTGTATGATCTCTGCGGTCCCTGTATCCTGTTATCCCTATATATATTGGGGGTCTCCTGTGTGATCTCTGCGGTCCCCGTATCCTGTTATCCCTATATATATATTGGGGGTCTCCTGTGTGATCTCTGCGGTCCCCGTATCCTGTTATCCATATATATATATTGGGGGTCTCCTGTATGATCTCTGCGGTCCCCGTATCCTGTTATCCCTATATATATATTGGGGGGGGTCTCCTGTATGATCTCTGCGGTCCCCGTATCCTGTTATCTCCATATACATATATTGGGGGTCTCCTGTATGATCTCTGCGGTCCCCGTATCCTGTTATCCCTATATATATATATTGGGGGTCTCCTGTATGATCTCTGCGGTCCCCGTATCCTGTTATCCCTATATATATATATATATATATTGGGGGTCTCCTGTATGATCTCTGCGGTCCCCTTATCCTGTTATCCCTATATATATATTGGGGGTCTCCTGTATGATCTCTGCGGTCCCCGTATCCTGTTATCCCTATATATATATATATATATAGGGTCTCCTGTATGATCTCTGCGGTCCCCGTATCCTGTTATCCCTATATATATATTGGGGGTCTCCTGTATGATCTCTGTGGTCCCCGTATCCTGTTATCCCTATATATATATATATAGGGTCTCCTGTATGATCTCTGCGGTCCCCGTATCCTGTTATCCCTATATATATATATTGGGGGTCTCCTGTGTGATCTCTGCGGTCCCCGTATCCTGTTATCCCTATATATATTGGGGGTCTCCTGTGTGATCTCTGCGGTCCCCGTATCCTGTTATCCCTATATATATATATTGGGGGTCTCCTGTGTGATCTCTGCGGTCCCCGTATCCTGTTATCCATATATATATATTGGGGGTCTCCTGTATGATCCCTGGGGTGCCCCCTATCCTTTCATCCTTCTATATATTTGGGGGGGATCTCCTGTATGATTTCTGTAGTGCGGACCCCGGCCCATCCAGGTAAGTGTCGCAGCCGCCATGTTTACAACTTGTATAGATGTGGATGGAAGGCGCTGCCGCACCGGGAACCAGATGTGTGGTAGAAAGCGAAGGGGCCTCAGTGCGCCCCCATAGACAATGCATCGAGTCCATTCTGGAGATGATGGGGGCCCAGTGGTTAGATCCCCCCCCCCCCGCTTCCCCTCTGTCCTGTGGATAAGCTGCCGGAATACCTCTTTAAGGGCCAATTCACATTAAAGGAGAACTTGGGTACATAATATCCTATCACCTCTCCACAGGTTAGGGGATAAGTCTCTGATCAATGGGGGGTCTGACTGCTAGGACCCCCACAATCTCTTGCCCGATGTTCTGGACAGTTGTGTTAAAGGGGTACTCCTCTGCTCAGCATTTGGAACAAACTGTTCCGCATGCTGGAGACGGCAGCTCGTGATGTCATAGGGGGTGGGGCGTGAAGTAATGAGGGGGCGTGGCTCCAGCGTGCGGAACAGTTTGTTCGAAATGCTGAGCAGAGGAGTACCCCTTTAAGAACACCGGCTCTTCTCTTGCTTGGAGCGGCCGTGGTCGACACACCACTTCAATGCATCTCTAAGAGCTGAGGCACGTGCTCTCGAATCACCCAAAGTGCAAGAAAAGGGTAAACGTGTTCCCCCCCCCAAAAAAAGTGCACAAAGGATGCGGTCTATCTACCTGACCCCTCTGTCCAGAGCAGGAGAAAATCCCCATAGCAAACCTATCCTTCTCTGGAAAGTTCCTGACATGGACAGAGGGGTCAGCAGAGAGCACTGTGGTCAGACAGAAAGGACATTTAAAAAGAAAAGAACTTCCTGTTGATCATAACAGCAGCTAAGTACAGGAAGGATGAAGATTTTTAAATAGAAGTTTAACTTTCTGGCACCAGTTGATTTAAAAAAAAAAAAAAAAAAAAGTTTTTTTTTTTTTTCCCAGGGGAGTACCCCTTTAATATTCACTTCTTAGTGCCTACTGTGCAATGCAAAACTACAACTCCCAGTGAGGACCATATTCTTAGACCCCCAGGTTTTAGTCCGACCTCCATTCAGGTGGGCAGAAAATGTCTACCCTACGTATACAGATGCCATTAAAGGGGTATTCCGGCTACACACAGTTTTTTATAATGTTGTTATGGCCGTTATGAAAATAAAAACAAATACTACCCAGGACACCCCCCCCCCTTGACGTCTTCCTCCTCCCTGCTGGTCGCTCTTCTTGTAACTTCCGCGACAGGCAATGACCAACCGCAGCGGGGTCCCTCCCAATGAGCGGCCATCACTGCCCAGACAAGTCCATCTCGCCAATAACAAGAAGAGCGACCGGCATGGAGGAGGGAGACGGGAAACTCCTGGGGGGCACAGGTTGTTTTTACTTATAGCCCCTGTAACATTTAAAAAGAAAAAATTATATTTGGATTCCCCCTTTAAGGCCGGGTTCACACCACGTTTTTGCAGTACAGTTCCCGTATACGTTATCAATTTGGAAACCGTACGGAACCGTAATGGAAAACCGTACGCCAAACGATGCATCAGGTTCTGTCCGTTTTGCGTCTTGTACGGTTTTGTCCTTTTTTTATTTTTATTTTTTTCCGGATACCCAAAACCGTAACCTACCTCAGTTTTTTGGTCCTTGTGAAAAAACATATTGGGGGAGATTTATCAAAACCTGTGCAGAGGAAGAGTGGTGCAGTTGCCCATAGCAACCAATCAGATCGCTTCTTTCATTTTCCACAGGCCTCTAAAGAGGCCTGTGGAAAATGAAAGAAGCGATCTGATTGGTTGCTATGGGCAACTGCACCACTCTTCCTCTGCACAGGTTTTGATAAATCTCCCTCATTGACACTATATACTTCTTATTTATTTCTTTTTTAACATGGGAGTCAGTAATAACCGTAGAGACCTGTGCGTGCGAACGGTTCAGTCCAGTTTTCACCAAACAGTTTTTGACTTTGCACCGTTTCTTTTTTTCTTGTAATTTCAATCAAACAAGTGAAACTTTATTCATAATGGAAGGAAAAGTTAAAAATGTCAACGTTTTTTTTTTTTTCTTAATTTGTTTACACGTTTTGGAACGGTTTAGTCAGGATTTGAGATATCCGTTTTTTTTTTTAAATCCAAAACCTGATACGGGATCTGTATTGCAAAAACGCGGTGTGAACCCGGCCTAAGATGTCACGGTCAGTGCTGGAGGGCGTGTGAATCTGGGCAGACATGTCCGTCCTCACCATTGTCCCTCTGCAGGTGATCACATGACCAATCCAGGGTGGGGGGGGGGGGGGGTGAGACCCCACTCAGAATTCACAGCCCGGGGGTGTCTGACCACAGACAATAGACGTCATCGGCCTCCGACCTCCAGGTATTGTGCGGTGGGATCTATTATCAGTGTAATCTGAGCCGTCCTGCTGTGAGGACCCCCGGGGGGGGCGTTAACACCAATAGGGATTAGATTGTGAGTGAATGGAGCGACTGTACTGCGCCACTGTATAGGTCAGTGTGATCCCAGCCTGAGGCCAGGTCCTCGTAGGGGTTCAGCAGTGTGAAGTGTGCGGCCGTGTAGACCTGAGGCTATTGGAAAACTGCGACTCCCGACAAATCGCAATAGAATCGCAGTTCTTGTGAATTGCGATATGGCCCCACTGGAAAATTTACCATTACCTGTGGGGATATTCAAATGCTAAGTCAGTGATTCCCAACCAGGGTGCCTCCAGCTGTTGCAAAACTACAACTCTGGGAGGCACTCTAGTTGGGAAACACTGTCCTAAATTATAGGGGTATAGGGGGGGGGGGACAGAAAAAAAACAAAAAACAAAAAAAAAATGCCCACCTATCCCCGGTCCCCATAGGTCTGTGCCCCCAACAGGCAGCTGGTTCCAGGACCTTTCCTGCTCAGCCAATCAGTGGTCATGTGTCAGGGCAGTGATTGGCTGAGCAGGAGGGTCCTGTACGTCCCATAAGACACTGGACTGCATGGGGCAGAAGGGGACCTAGCCCAGGGACAATATTAATGTGGGGAGGGGGGGATTGGAATTGACGCGACTGTGGGGGGTGGGGGATGCGACTGTGGGGGGTGGGGGATGCGACTGTGGGGGGTGGGGGATGCGACTGTGGGGGGTGGGGGATGCGACTGTGGGGGGTGGGGGATGCGACTGTGTGTGTGTGTGGGGGACGCGACTGTGTGTGTGTGTGTGTGGGGGACGCGACTGTGTGGGGGGTGGGGGATGCGACTGTGTGGGGGGTGGGGGATGCGACTGTGGGGGGTGGGGGACGCGACTGTGTGTGTGGGGGGGGACGCGACTGTGTGTGTGGGGGGGGGACGCGACTGTGTGGGGGGGTGGGGGACGCGACTTGGGTGTGGATGTGAAATGGGGGCTAGAAATGAGTTTGGGGGGGGGGGGGGAGATTGGACATGAAATTGCTGGATTTAATTACCATTTTGTTTTGTATTTACCTCCAAAATCACAATTGCACATCTTCCCCCTACTGTGCAGCCTGTGGTATGGTCCGATGCTCTCCAGAACGTTTCACAACTACAACTCTCATCATGCCCTGACAGGAGAGATGATGGGCCTTGTAGCTTGGTACCGGTTCCGGTCACTTGTAGGATGTGAATAGTGACGATGAATAATAGGGGTTCCCTGCTGTCGAGCCGGTTTGGTTGCTCAGCTATTGTCTCGCAGGGATCAGCCGGTGGTGTCAGACGCTTCACATACTTCTGATTCCTTCTCCTGTACGGACGACATCACTCAGGTGTCTACAGGTGAGGAGCGCGGACGCGGTGGTAATGTGAGTCGCCATGGCGTCCTCATCGCTCCGTCGCTGTGCTGCGTGCTTCCTCATTGCTGAGATCTCGTCTCGGTTTCAGGTGTAACCCTATAAGTGCCGGACAGATCTTCTTGTTCGTTGTGAGTCAGAGGTGTCAAATAATTTCCTAAACTTCCAGACTCTTCTCCAGCTGAGGCCGCGATCACACGGGGCAGTTATGTGCTGCGAGGGCTAAAGTGTTCACCATATATTAAAAAGGGGCGCTCCGACATCAGGTAAACAAACAGAAAAATAGCGCAGAAGCATATAGCACTGCTTACCTGTCTGCCCCAGTTCTGAGACCACCAAAAATTAATCTCTACTTCATGGTGGAGCATTGTTACTATTCCCAGAATGCTTTGCTTTTTCCGCAGTCCTTCATCACAACCCTGCCTAACCCATTCCACAGCAATCTTGCCAGTTCATGCCCAAAGCTGCTGCAGAACATCTAATTTCACAGCAGATTATCACGCAATCAGCGAGGCTGCAGCACCTGCTGTATTTATTCCCTGTCTGCTCTTCGACTTGTTGTATTGGTCCGCACAAGGCAGAATTCTGTAACCAAGCTTACTCTTTCCTAAAAAGTCCCACTAAAGGTGTGTGTGTGTGTGTATATATATATATATATATATAATACATACACACACACACACATATATATACACAAGGAGATGATGTCTTTGCTTGGGTTGGTTAGAGGGGATGACATCGCTGGGGGTGGGGCTAGAGCTCAGAGACAACACATACTGACAGTGAGAGGACTACACAACTTCTTGTCATGGGAAAGTGAGGAGACGGGGAGCTACTGAGACAACACCACACTTAAAATGAGAGGACTACACAACTACCTGTTAAAGAACTAGGGATTTGCTGAGTGTTTCCCAACTGGTATGCCTCCAGCTGTTGCAAAACCACAACTCCCAACATGCCCAAGAAAGCCTTTGGCTGTCCGAGCATGCTAGGGGTTGTGGTATTGCAACAGCTGGAGACACACTGATAGTTAAAGGGGTACTCCGGTGGAAAACTAGGTCTTTATAAGGCAACTGGTGCCAGAGTTGAACAGATAAGTAAATTACTTCTATTAAAAAATCTTTACCCTTCCAGTATATTTTAGCAGCTGTATGCTACAGAGGAAATTCTGTTCTTTTTTAATTTTGTCTTCACCACAGTGCTCTCTGCTGACACCTCTGTCCGTGTCAGGAACTGTCCAGAGCAGCATAGGTTTGCTATGGGGATTTTCTCCTGCTCTGGACAGTTCCTGATACAGGCATCAGGTGTCAGCAGAGAGCACTGTGGTCAAGACAAAAAATAAATTCAAAAAGAAAAGAATTTCCTCTGAAGCAAACAGCTGCTAATAAGTACTGGAAGGGTAAAGATTTCTTAAAAGAAGTCATATACAAATCTGTTCATCTTTCTGGCACCAGTTCATAAAAAAAAAAAAAAAAAAAAAAAAAAAAAAAGTTTTCACAGAAGTTCCCCTTTAAACTCTCACTAAACTTTTCCTCCGTCTCCTCCCGGCCTCTCCTGCACGTTGCTCCGGGGGTTCATTTTTATTCATCCCAGAACAATAACCTCGCTCGCCGTTCCTCGTCCATTGATGTTTAACCAGGTTTACGCTCGGCGCGGTCTGACCCTTCGCTGCTTCCAGGTTCAGCTTGTGGAAAATTTCTTAGGAGTTAAATAACTGTGAAATACACAGATCTGATGAATGTCGTCCGTCCCCATGACAGGTCCGCCGGACGCCATGTCTTACCTTCTGCTCTAATCCTGTGCTTGGCCATTCCAGCACTTTCTTCTTCCTCCTCCTCCTCCTCGCGGCGGATCCCTCATTCCTCCGGTTTGGCTCGGGGTTTGTATACAGCGATGTCTTTTATTGCTGCGGATCAGGTCACTTTCTGCTGATTTATAGACGTCTGAGGTTCTAGATCAAACAGGAGGCGACGAGACAAACTTTCCGTCCTGTGTAAATCTTCCGTTCCGTCCTATTTCTGATGCCAATAACCTGCGGTTTACCGGAGTTGTGAGGTTACGCGGCACGAAATCTGGCGCTGAATACAGAGCGCGGTCACGGTCTGTACCACTCTGTGTATACGGAGCCATGTTGTAGAGAGCAACTCTATCTCCCCTATTAGGTGGAAGACCCCACTAGGAAGGCAATTCTCCCCCCCCCCCCCCCCCAATTAGGTAGAAGACCCCACTAATTAGGGAAATCCCCACCCTATTAGGTAGAAGACCCCAATAGGTAGGGAATTCCCCCCCTATTAGGTAGAAGACGCAAGTAGGTAGAGAATCACCGCTATTGGGTAGAAGCCCCCTCAGTAGTAAGGTAGTGATTTCCCCCTATTAGGTAGAAGCCCCCAGAAGACATGTAGGGCCCCCCCCCTCCCATTTTAGGTTGAAGCTACCAGTAGTTAGGTAGTCGGGTAGGTAGGGAACACTCTTATTAGGTAGATGACCCCATAATTTCCTGTTTAAGGATGTACTCCACTGCCCCAGCGTTGGGAACATTTTGTTCCGAATGCTTGGAGCAGGCCGGTGGGGGTTGTGATGTCGCGGCCACGCCCCCATGACATCACACCACGCCCCCTCAATGCAAGTCTAAGGGAGGGGGCGTGGCAATCGTCACACCCCCTCCCATAGACATGCATTGAGGGGGCGTGGCCGTGGCATCACGACACCTGCGGTCCGCACCCAGTGTTATAAATGAACGCCGGGTGCCGCACAGAGATCGCGCGGGACCCCCGTCATCAGACATCTTATCCACAAGCCTTTGGATAGGGAATGAGATGTCTAGGAGTGGAGATCCCCTTTAAGGGGGCCTATTGGGGTAAACTAAAAATCCCTCTTGCGTTCCCTGCGCTCCTGAACTGAGGCCCTTAACATCCTCTGCTCTGTAATAGGTGCAGGACCTTACACTACATGGCAGGTCCTGCACCACTCCGGATAACTGAGCGACTGATGTGGTGAGCGGGGTTTTTATGGTCTGCAGGTATCAGGACATCCCCATCTGTATACAGCGCTGTGGGGGCCATCAGAGTGACCCTTGTGTTTCCTGCCTCATCCATTTGGCTGCTGATAAACATGAAGGTCAGGGAGTTGTCTACATTTTGGGAAAACTACAAATCCCCCTATATTTGTTGGTTTTTCACAAGGTCTAATCCTTGGATACCGGTGTCTGGAGAAGGAGGGGGTAGAGGTGTCTGTCAGAGGTTATAGAGTGGAATACGGAGGGTTAATGCAGAATCACATATAATCAGGAGCTGGAGCAGCAGAGAACAGAGCTGTCAGAAATGAAGAGAACGTGACGCCTTCCAGTGGCGGCCGCCGGGGCTGTGATTGGTGCGGAGCGCGGTCAGTGATGGCTGATGGGCACGAGTCCTGTCAGCCCGATCTCCGCTTCAGATATCACTGATCAGATGTGTAGATGAGTCTCTCAGTATTCAGGAAGCGCAGGGTGGGGAATATAATCTTTATGGAACAAATGTCATATTGAATGTGAAATTTAAAGACGACTTGTCATATTGTGTGTGTATACGGTGATCAGCATATTATAGAGCAGGAGGAGCTGAGCAATGATATATACAATACAGTACAATCTGCAGGTATCATGTTATAGAGCAGGAGGAGCTGAGCAGATGATATATATACAATACAGTACAATCTGCAGGTAACACGTTATAGAGCAGGAGGAGCTGAGCAGATGATATATATACAATACAGAACAATCTGCAGGTAACATGTTATAGAGCAGGAGGAGCTGAGCAGATGATATATACAATACAGTACAATCTGCAGGTAACATGTTATAGAGCAGGAGGAGCTGAGCAGATAATATATACAATATAGCACAATCTGTTTAAAGGCTGCCCGGGCATGCTGGGAGTTGTAGTTTTGCAACAGCTGTGGGCACTCTGGCTTGGAAACACAGCTCTAGGGTGGTGTCACCAAATGAGCGGACTGGATGAATGTATTTTATTTCGATATGTTTCGGCGGTGGAGTGTCAGAGCTTCCAGGCATGTCTGTGAGCACAAGGCCTGATGGTATGTAGCTCCAGCTGTTGTCCAGAGCAGCTGACTTTTAGGATTTTTTTTTTTTGTAGTTTGCGCAGTCAGTGCGGGGATAGTGTGATCTTACAATGGTAGGATGGCTCAGTGAGTGCAGGGGATAGTGTGATCTTAGATTGGTAGGATGGCTCAGTGAGTGCGGGGAGGGTGTGATCTTAGAATGGTAGGATGGCTCAGTGAGTGCAGGGATAGTGTGATCTTAGAATGGTAGGATGGCTCAGTGAGTGCGGGGATAGTGTGATCTTACAATGGTAGGATGGCTCAGTGAGTGCGGGGATAGTGTGATCTTAGAATGGTAGGATGGCTCAGTGAGTGCAGGGATGGTGTGATCTTAGAATGGTAGGATGGCTCAGTGAGTGCGGGGATAGTGGGATCTTAGAATGGTAGGATGGCTCAGTGAGTGCGGGGATAGTGTGATCTTTGGTAGGATGGCTCAGTGAGTGCGGGGATAGTGGGATCTTAGAATGGTAGGATGGCTCAGTGAGTGCGGGGATAGTGTGATCTTACAATGGTAGGATGGCTCAGTGAGTGCGGGGATAGTGTGATCTTAGAATGGTAGGATGGCTCAGTGAGTGCGGGGAGGGTGTGATCTTAGAATGGTAGGATGGCTCAGTGAGTGCAGGGATAGTGTGATCTTAGAATGGTAGGATGGCTCAGTGAGTGCGGGGATAGTGTGATCTTACAATGGTAGGATGGCTCAGTGAGTGCGGGGATAGTGTGATCTTACAATGGTAGGATGGCTCAGTGAGTGCGGGGATAGTGTGATCTTACAATGGTAGGATGGCTCAGTGAGTGCAGGGATGGTGTGATCTTAGAATGGTAGGATGGCTCAGTGAGTGCGGGGATGGTGTGATCTTAGAATGGTAGGATGGCTCAGTGAGTGCGGGGATAGTGTGCTATTAGAATGGTAGGATGGCTCAGTGAGTGCGGGGATAGTGTGATCTTACAATGGTAGGATGGCTCAGTGAGTGCAGGGATAGTGGGATCTTAGAATGGTAGGATGGCTCAGTGAGTGCGGGGATAGTGTGATCTTAGAATGGTAGGATGGCTCAGTGAGTGCGGGGATAGTGTGATCTTAGAATGGTAGGATGGCTCAGTGAGTGCGGGGATAGTGTGACCCTGGTGTCATCCCAGCGGCTCTTACGTAGGAATCTCTTGTAGATTTCAGCACTTGCCTTCTCAGATTTTTGCGGTCAGCGTAGGATCTCATGTTACAGTAAACAATCAGTCGTCACGTCTGTTTTGACTGCTTTGAGTCTTTGTCCTTCGCTCCCCTCTCCTCGTGCAGGTTACAGCAGGCGGTGATCAGTCCTGGTTCAGAAATATGCTCTGTCATCCTGGATCGGTCTCCTGGGGGTCTCTCTAGTTGGGATCATTCATGGTGGGCTGCGGATCGGTCTCCTGGGGGTCTCTATAGTTGGGATCATTCATGGTGGGCTGTGGATCGGTCTCCTGGGGGGTCTCTATTGTTGGGATCATTCATGGTGAGCTGTGGATCGGTCTCCTGGGGGTCTCTATAGTGGGGATCATTCAGTTTGGGCTGCGGATTCGCACTCTGGTCTCTATAGTTGGGATCATTCATGGTGGGCTGTGGATTCGCACTCTGGTCTCTATAGTTGGGATCATTTATGGTGGGCTGTGGATTCGCACTCTGGTCTCTATAGTTGGGATCATTCATGGTGGGCTGTGGATTCGCACTCTGGTCTCTATAGTTGGGATCATTCATGGTGGGCTGTGGATTCACACTCTGGTCTCTATAGTTGGGATCATTCATGGTGGGCTGTGGATTCACACTCTGGTCTCTATAGTTGGGATTCTTCATGGTGGGCTGTGGATTCGCAATCTGGTCTCTATAGTTGGGATCATTCATGGTGGGCTGTGGATTCACACTCTGGTCTCTATAGTTGGGATTATTCATGGTGGGCTGCGGATTCGCACTCTGGTTTCTATAGTTGGGATTATTCATGGTGGGCTGTGGATTCGCACTCTGGTCTCTATATAGTTGGGATCATTCATGGTGGGCTGTGGATTCGCACTCTGGTCTCTCTAGTTGGGATCATTTATGGTGGGCTGCGGATTCGCACTCTGGTCTCCAGTGATCTGATAGTATGGTGCGGCAGCTGCTGATGTGAAACGTGAGATTCTCTGCGCGGACGGCGTCCCTTTTTGCATGTAGCACTGATCAGTCATGTGATCCTCCGCAGGTTTGCATTTTTCTGATCAGTGTAAAGCTGTGGTCTCCAAAATGTACGCCTCTGGCTTTTGCTAAACCACAACTCCTAGATGTCTGGCCATGCTGGGAGTTGTAGTTTAGCAGGCACAGACTGGAGACCACTGGCATGAAGGAGCAGATCTGGATGAACAAATGAGGGGAAGTTTAGAGGGTCAGTGAAAACAAAAAATTTCAACAAATTTGACGTACCTCACAGTGTACTATTATAGTAGTAATACACCTACCCTCCAGCTCTATCTGTATACTGCTGCTATCTTAATTGGATCAGGAAATATAGTAGGTATTTGCTCTCTTGATGCTGAGTTTACACATTTTGTTTTTTTGTGCAAATTAGAGCCAAAAAGTGAAATCTTTTACAGCAATTTTGAAAATATTGTAGCATAAACACCCAAAATGCAGCAAAATGTGTAGTAAAAGTTCAACATGTGACAACAGCCTAAAGTCTTCAAAACTTTATAAACCAAGTGTTATTATAGATCAAATAAATATTTCCTTATGATGAGCATTAAAACTTTTTGTAATGTGAACTGACCTCAATCCACTTGTGAGTCTAATCAGTTCACCTGAGTGACCTCCAGCAGCCTAAATAGATGACCAGGTGCAGTGATAAGACTCCATCCCCCCTCTCTCTCTCTCTGCAAAGCCAGAGGATTCCTGGAAAATGTAGTCAGCATCAGGAAATCATTTCAGTGATGGAATTGCAATCAGTATGGCTGAACCCCCCCCCCCTTCCATGCCTGTCACATCAGCTAAAATAGGTAAGCACAATGAATACCCAAGAACCTGTACGTTATTCTTGAATAGGCTATTTCCGGAGTGGTTCTCTCATTGTAGACTGCACGGTTATTGTGTTTTTATTGTAAATTGTTCTGGTTGTCAAGTTGATTTGATGGTTACTTAGTGGACTGATGTAAGTGCAGCATCATGTGACTATGTTTTGCGTGTCGGCGCGGTTTTTAGTGGTCATGTGATCGCTGCTCGTGGACTCGGCCTTAGCGTTGTGCACTCTACAATATTACGTAGCCGTTTTCTTCTCGCCTCTTTCACTTCTGTCCCTGGACCACAATTAAGCAGATGGTTAAAAATATTGTGTAACCCCCCCCCTCCCCCGGCTGTCATGCGTGGTGTCTGCGGTGCGGAGCGGCGCGGTGATACATCTTGACAGATTGAGGCTGAGCTTCTGAGGATGCGGAGCGCTGCCAACATGGAGATTGACTCTACAAAGATCTGATTTCACCGACTAGTACAACTCTTACGTGCGCCCTGCCGCCAGGAAAAACAACCAGGGTGCCTCCAGCTGTTGCAAAATTACAAGTCGCAGCATTGCCGGACAGTTCCAGCCGTAGCAAAACTACAACTCCCAGCATGCCCGGACAGCCTACGGCTGTCCGGGCTTGCTGGGAGTTGTAGTTTTGCAACAGCTGGAGGCACCCTGGTTTAGGAAACATTGTCCTTAAAGAATTGGAAGCGAAAGTATAAAATTTGACCTTATACCTGCTGTAACCTTGGGGAGTTTTGCAGCTTTTTTTTCTTCTGGGGGTTGTGCTCAAAGTTTTGTAGTTTATAAAGAGTTTATCCAAGAAACATTGCCACCCCTGTCCTCAGGTTGTGTGTGGTATTGCGGCTCAGTTCCATTATAGTGAAGGTGTGTTAGTCATTAGTCTCCTCGTGTGTCTGTCATTAGTGTCCCCCTCCTCTCCCCCCTGTGTTGGGTATTAATGTCCCCCCATCTCTCCTTGTACGTCTGTTATTAATGTCCCCCCATCTCTCCTTTTACGTCTGTTATTAATGTCCCCCCATCTCTCCTTGTACGTCTGTTATTAATGTCCCCCCATCTCTCCTTTTACGTCTGTTATTAATGTCCCCCCATCTCTCCTTGTACGTCTGTTATTAATGTCCCCCCATCTCTCCTTGTACGTCTGTTATTAATGTCCCCCCATCTCTCCTTGTACGTCTGTTATTAATGTCCCCCCATCTCTCCTTGTACGTCTGTTATTAATGTCCCCCCATCTCTCCTTGTACATCGGTTACTAATGTCCCCCCCCATCTCTCCTTGTACGTCGGTTATTAATGCCCCCCCCCCCCATCTCTCCTTGTACATCGGTTACTAATGTCCCCCCATCTCTCCTTGTACGTCGGTTATTAATGCCCCCCCCCATCTCTCCTTGTACGTCGGTTATTAATGCCCCCCCCCCAATCTCTCCTTGTACGTCGGTTATTAATGCCCCCCCCCCCCCCATCTCTCCTTGTACGTCGGTTAATAATGTCCCCCTGGTGTGTGTGACTTCCTGGCCACCCCCGTACATGCCAGATGTCTGTCCCCTCATCGCTTCTTGTCCTTGCGGCCCCCGTGACTGTTCTGCACAGAGCGTCCTGTGTCTCCGGCGATGTCATCCGGACATTATCGTAATTAATGTTTTCAGATCTAAAGCAAAATAATAATTTACTGTACAGAGAAGAGCCGGCGCCGAGAGGATCAGGAAGGAGCGGATTCTCCTCGATCTGAACATGGTCCTCGCATCTTCTCCAAATCTTATTTGTCGGACAAACACAGAGAGTTTTTATTTATTTATTTTTTTTTCAGGCGACTTTCTGGACATTCAGGATTGGTGGAGTCTCCTCTGTTCATGCGGAGGACCATCTGATTGGTGGAGTCTCCTCTGATCATGCGGAGGACCATCTGATTGGTGGAGTCTCCTCTGATCATGCGGAGGACCATCTGATTGGTGGAGTCTCCTCTGATCATGCGGAGGACCATCTGATTGGTGGAGTCTCCTCTGATCATGCGGAGGACCATCTGATTGGTGGAGTCTCCTCTGATCATGGTGACGACCATCTGATTGGTGGAGTCTCCTCTGATCATGCGGAGGACCATCTGATTGGTGGAGTCTTCTCTGATCATGGTGACAACCATCTGATTGGGGGAGTCTCCTCTGATCATGGGTTGGACCATCTGATTGGGGGAGTCTCCTCTGATCATGGGGAGGACCATCTGATTGGGGGAGTCTCCTTTGATCATGGGGAGGACCATCTGATTGGTGGAGTCTCCTCTGATCATGGGTTGGACCATCTGATTGGTGGAGTCTCCTCTGATCATGCGGAGGACCATCTGATTGGGGGAGTCTCCTCTGATCATGCGGAGGACCATCTGATTGGGGGAGTCTCCTCTGATCATGGGGATGACCATCTTCCATTGGTGGAGTCTCTCATGAGAAGCAGTGGTCTTGAGTCGCCATTATTTCTGCAGAGTGGTGGTCAAGCATGTGCACAGCTTGGCTGAAAACCGCTCAGTTTAAACGGAGGCCCGAAGTATCTTCATCACTTTCATGCTGCCTGAACCAGGAGTCATCAGAGCATTTCCCAGCAGCTTCTCCTCGCTCCACCATCCTTGATTGATAGATTTTTCCCTATACTTGTAAGGCTTGTGGGACAGAGAAAGGATGCTGGGCATCATCCCAATGACTTGTGGTTCGGGCAGCATGAATGTGATGACAGGTTTCCTTTTAAGAGTCGGCTCCGTACTTTTAGTTGTGCTTCGGTATTGGAGATCACTGCAGCTCATCCTATTAAAGGGGTACTCCTATGGGAAACTTTATTTATTTATTTATTTATTTATTTTTTTAAATCAACTTTTGCCAGAAAGTTATACAGATTTGTAAATTACTTCTATTAAAAAATCTTAATCCTTCCGGTACTTTTTATGGGCTGTATACTACAGAGGAAATGCTTTTCTTTTTGGATTTCTCTGATGTCACGACCACAGTGCTCTCTGCTGACCTCTGCTTTCAATTTATGGAACTGTCCAGAACAGGAGAAAATCCCCATAGCAAACATATGCTGCTCTGGACAGTTCCTAAAATGGACAGAGGTGTCAGCAGAGAGCACTGTGGTCGTGATATCAGAGAAATACAAAAAGAAAAGCATTTCCTCCTATAGTATACAGCCTCTAATAAGTACTGGAAGGATTAAGATTATTATTTTTTTTTTTTTTTTAGAAGTAATTTACAAATCTGTTTAAAGGGGTATTCAAGGAAAAAACTTTTTCTAATATATCAACTGCCTCCAGAAAGTTAAACAGATTTGTAAAATACTTCTATTAAAAAATCTTAATCCTTTCAGTACTTATGAGCTTCTGAAGTTAAGGTTGTTCTTTTCTGTCTAAGTGCTCTCTGATGACACGTGTCTCGGGAACTGCACAGAGTAGAAGAGGTTTGCTATGGGGATTTGCTTCTAAACTGGGCGGTTCCCGAGACACGTGTCATCAGAGAGCACTTAGACAGAAAAGAACAACCTTAACTTCAGAAGCTCATAAGTACTGAAAGGATAATTTTTTTTTTTATAGAAGTCCTTTACAAATCTGTTTAACTTTCTGGCACCAGTTGATTTAAAAAAATAAAAAATAAAAAAAAATTCCACGGGAGTACCCCTTTAATGTGAATGGGAACGACTGTAATACCAGGAACACTTGTGGAGTCTCGTCTGATCTCGGTGGTCACTATCCAGCTGTTGCAAAACTACAACTCTCAGCATGCCCGGACAGCCAACGGCTGTCCGGTCATGCTGGGAGTTGTAGATTTGCAACAGCCGAAGGCACCGTGGTTGGGAATCCTTGCTCTATGAAATCATACATGATCTGTGGAGAACACCCTATACAGCGCCCCCTATGGGATGCGGCCTTTGCTTTGGACCCTCGCCCCAGCTGTGTGTGTTGTGCCGTATACAGGGACGGGCGCTCAGCTGTGTGTGTTGTGCCGTATACAGGGACGGGCGCTCAGCTTTGCGTATTGTGCCGTATACAGGGACGGGCGCTCAGCTTTGTGTATTGTGCCGTATACAGGGACGGGCGCTCAGCTTTGTGTATTGTGCCGTATACAGGGACGGGCGCTCAGCTTTGTGTATTGTGCCGTATACAGGGACGGGCGCTCAGCTTTGTGTATTGTGCCGTATACAGGGACGGGCGCTCAGCTTTGTGTATTGTGCCGTATACAGGGACGGGCGCTCAGCTTTGTGTATTGTGCCGTATACAGGGACGGGCGCTCAGCTTTGTGTATTGTGCCGTATACAGGGACGGGCGCTCAGCTTTGTGTATTGTGCCGTATACAGGGACGGGCGCTCAGCTTTGTGTATTGTGCCGTATACAGGGACGGGCGCTCAGCTTTGTGTATTGTGCCGTATACAGGGACGGGCGCTCAGCTTTGTGTATTGTGCCGTATACAGGGACGGGCGCTCAGCTTTGTGTATTGTGCCGTATACAGGGACGGGCGCTCAGCTGTCTGGTTTGGCTGCTGAGGCTGTCCTGGCGATTGATGGTGCAGACGCACGAGCGCCGCGCTGACCTCCGCTGCTATTTTCAGCATTGTACATTTATATTCTGTCCACGTGGAGCCGCCGGCGCGCCGCCGCTGTGCTTCGCCAATGTCTCTGCAGTTTATTAGCTTCTCATGAGATCTTCAGGCTTTTACGTTTACATAGCAGTTTAACCAGTCGGTGTCTGTCAGTGCTGAGTATATACCGTATATTATGTAAATAACCTCCAGGTATCTATAGCGCGGAGCAGATGGTTCTCCGGGGTGCTGCCTCCTGCGCAGCCATATGTCGTATATCAGCAAGTAAAATCTGATGCCGTCTCTTCCCATACAGACTGATGTGTCCAAAAATGCTTCTTTATGTTACTCACTACATCATGCAGATGCTTTACATGTAGTTTTTATGTGTCTAGCTTCTTTATTTGGCTCGCAAATCCCTCTGTTCTGCTGCTCACTCATTCTGACATTCTCTGCTCAGGAAAGGGGTGTGTTGGAGGCAAGCACTGAGCCCCGCCCTCACTCACCATGCATTTGCTTCCTCCCTGAGTCTACTGTGCTGTGTCTCTTCAGCCAATCCCTGCAGGCTGCTCTGTATCCTCAGCTGGGACCTAGATGATGCTGCAGCGGTGTCCTTCTGAAGGTCCATTCTTTCATGAATTGCGCACAGGAGGCAGGCCTGCTGGGTGAATTTCAATAGGCACTGGTCACGTGAGCGCTCATTAGGTGCAAGCGCTCATGTGACAGTGCCCATGAATATTCAAATGTACCCAGTGGGCCCGCCTCCTGTGCGCAATTCACCAAAGAAAGAAGCGGACCTTCATAGGGACACCGCTGCGGGTATGTATGTTAGTCACAGACCCCTCATCTGTCTCCTGTTCCCCCGCACTATATCCCAGTGTATTGGGTTTAGTGTAGGTGAACAGGATGACTGACTGTTTTTTTTCTTTTAAACAGTATGCTTAAAGGGGTACTCCGGTGGAAAACTTTTTTTAATTTTTTTTTTTTTTTTAAATCAAGTGATGGCAGAAAGTTAAACAGATTTGCAAATTACTTCTATAAATAAAAAAAAAAATCTTAATCCTTCCAGTACTTATTAGCGGCTGTAAACTACAGAGGAAATTCTTTTCTTTTGGGATTTCTTTTGTCTTGACCACAGTGCTCTCTACTGACGCCTCTGTCCATTTTAGGAACTATCCAGAGCAGCATATGTTTGCCATGGGGATTTTCTCCTACTCTGGACAGTTCCAAAAATGGACAGAGGTGTCAGCAGAGAGCACTGTGGTCAGACAAGAAAGAAATCCCAAAAGAAAAGAATTTCCTCTGTAGTTTACAGCTGCTAATAAGTACTAGAAGGATTAAGATTTTTTTTAAATATCAGTAATTTACAAATCTGTTTAACTTTCTGGCACAAGTTGATTTAAACATTTTTTTCCACCGGAGTACCCGTAACTCTTTTGCACCTAAAAATCCATATGAGGGCTTATTTTTTGCGCCACCAATTCTACTTTGTAATTACATCAGTCATTTTACCCGAAAATCTACAGTGAAACGGAAAAAAAAAATCATTGTGCGACAAAATTGGAAGAAAAAACGCCATTTTGTAAATTTTGGGGGCTTCCGTTTCTACGCAGTGCATATTTCGGTAACAATGACACCTTATCATTATTCTGTAGGTCCATACGATTAAAATGATCCCCTAATTATATAGGTTTGATTTTGTCGCACTTCTGGAAAATATCATAACTACATGCAGGAAAATGTATACGTTTAAAATTGTCATCTTCTGACCCCTATAACTTTATTTTTCCGCGTATGGGGCGGTATGAGGACTCATTTTTTGCGCAGTGATCTGAAGTTTTTAGCAGTACCATTTTTTAAATGATCGGACTTCTTGATCGCTTTTTATTAAATTTTTTATGATATAAAAAGTGACCAAAAATACACTATTTTGGACTTTGGAATTTTTTTGCGCGTACGCCATTGACCGTGCGGTTTTTATAATTCGGACATTTTAAAAATAAATAATTATCTGGTAAACAGATACCACATTACACTATTGGTGACAGACATCATGGAAGCCTTGTTCTTCTCCAGTGCCCTTTCTACCTATTTATAGACACTGAAACTTTCCAAGACAGGAACCTCAAACCTTCTTCCTATTCTCCTCCTGAGTTTCCTCGGGGGCGGGGGTGTTGTAGTCACCTGACACACAATCTGCTTTAGAATGTACCACTACAGCTCCGGTGCAGGAGGGGAGGACTGGCTTTTCCAGGAATCTGTTGATTTAATTATCCATATATGGTAATGTCTATATATGAACAGTTACATCATTGCACCTCCCACCCCCCCCAAGGACCGCCTCTGAGGAGCCGGCAATGTATCCCTCTGTTTACTGCAGCCCTCCCTTCCATCAGAGATGGAGTAATACTCTAGGATGATACTTGCATACTCACAATGTAATGCTATAATGTGGTGTGAATGAGACCAAACTGATCTCCACTGATACTTTTTGTTTTGTGGTTTGGAGACAATTCCTCTCCAGCTGTTGCAAAACTATAACTCCCAGCATGCCTAGACAGCTAGCGTATATTACATATGTGCCCAGTATTGCGGATAATATTAATGAGATAGGTGGGGTTGGTGGAAAATACACAGCATCAGTTTTCAATTTTAATAAATGTTTTTATTATATTGTTTATATATTAGTTTATATATATTATTTTTATATTATAATTTAGATATTACCTATATATTATTAATATAATATAGACGATGATAAAATAATAAAATAATAATATATAATAAAATAATGATAATATAATATAGAAAATAATAGTAATATAATATATATAAAATAATAATTATTATAATTATAATATTAATATAATAAAATATTTTTATATATTTTATTTTATATATATATATATTATTATTAATTATTAGTTATTTTTAAAGCAGTTTTTCCCAACCATTGTTCTTCCAGCTGTTGCAAAATTACTCCCTTTGACTATTCCGGGCATGCTGGGAGTTGTAGTTTTGCCTCAGCTGGAGGCACACTGTTTAGGAATCACTGAATTAATGCAATCTTTAACAAGGGACAGTGCTTTATACAGTATAGAAAATACAGAGGCACTATATGGCGGCGTTCAGCCATTGGGTTTGTAATATTTTTGGGCCCATGGCCGCGGTTTGTGACCGTTCTGACCGCAGGCTTTGGCCGGGCCGGATACTTTATAGATATAATATTCATCGGGTGAATTATTTTGTTAACCTATAAGGCGTGAACAGATGAGGAACCGAAATTCATCTGTGAAAATAACTTTTCTCCTTCCTGTGTTTCAGGTGGCGACAGACAAGGTTGCGGAGAAGCTGAGTTCTACTCTCTCATGGGTGAAGAACACGGTGTCGCACACTGTCAGTCAAATGGCAAGTCAGGTGGCGAGTCCATCCACGTCACTGCACACCACGTCCCCCTCCACCACCCTGTCCACGCCAGCACTGTCCCCGTCCTCTCCGGTCAAGCTCAGTCCTGACGAAGTGGAATTGTTGGCCAAGCTAGAAGAACAGAACCGGTAAGTGTTTGGGCCGCAGTGTCGGGGGCTCCTTGTCTTTCTACATTTACGTATTGTTGCCGGACGAGATGGCGTCATTCTTAAAGCTGCAGGAACCTTCAATGGAATGATGCAAACCTAGTGTCACTGTCCTGACAAGTCCTAGAACAGTGTTTCCCAAACAAGGTGCCTCCAGCTGTTGCAAAACTACAACTCCCAGCATGCCCGGACAGCCGAAGGCGGTCCGGGCATGCTTGGAGTTATAGTTTTGCAACAGCTGGAGGCACCCTGGTTGGGAAACCCTTTTATAGAGTAAGTTGTCTCCAAACTGTGGACCTCCAGCTGTTGCTGTCATAAAATGGACAGAGGTGTCAGCAGAGAGCACTGTGGTCAGGCAAAAAGTAAATTCAAAAAGAAAAGAACTTCCTCTGGATCATACAGCAGCTGATAAGTACTGGAAGGATTAAGATTTTTTAATAGAAGTCCTTTACAAATCTGTCTAACTTTCTGGCACCAGTAGATTAAAATATTTTTTTTTTCCAGTGGAGTGCCCCTTTAAGTTACCTACAGGGGGACAGCGGAGTTCTACATACAGGGGGGCAAACTACCTACAGGAAGGGTGGAGTGGGGGGGGGGGGGTCTTACCTATAGGGGTAAGTTACTTACAGGGGGACAACTACCTATAGTCCTCTCATTGAAGATGTCTCAGCAGCTCCCAGCTTCTTCCTCTCCTCTGACAGGAAGTTGTGTAGGCCTCTTATTGTCCTTGTGGTGTTGCCTCAGCGGCTCCTGGCTCCTCCCTCTCTCTGTGAAGACACGTCATCCTCTGACCCTCCCCCTGGAGTGATGTCGTCACCTCTGACTATCCCTTACAGCAGTGTTTCCCCAACCAGGGTGCCTCCAGCTGTTGCAAAACTACAACTCCCAGCATGCCCGGACAGCCGTTGGCAGTCCGGGCATGCTGGGAGTTGTACTTTTGCAACAGCTGGAGGCACCCCCCCTGGTTGGGAAACACTGACCTATACTATATACTACTATATAGTCCAACATGCTGGGAGTTGTAGTTTTGCAACAGCTGGAGACACCCTAGTTAGGAAACACTGACCTATACTATATACTACTATATAGTCCAACATGCTGGGAGTTGTAGTTTTGCAACAGCTGGAGACACCCTGGTTGGGAAACCCTTTTTATAGAGTAAGTTGTCTCCAAACTGTGGACCTCCAGCTGTTGCAATACTAGAAATTTCTGTTGGGGTATGCTGGGAGTTGTAGTTTTGCAACAGCTGGAGAGTAGTCCTAGAGTAGTCTTTTCCAAACAAGGTGCCTCCAGCTGTTGCAAAACTGTGTGTGATTTCACACAATTACACGCTGCAAATTTTACTTGTGGAAGCCGCAACATATGAACAAAACCCTTAAGAGAATTTAAATCAAATGTAACCAAAAAGAAAAATTCTTAGCATTTTTTAGTTTCTTCGTAATGTAAAGTTTTAGTTCTTTTGCAGTTTCTTTATTTATTGAATGTCTAAGTCAGTGTTTACCAACCAATGCTCCTCCAGCTGTTGCAAAACTACAACTCTCAGCATGCCTGTCCGGGCATGCTGGGAGTTGTAGTTTTGCAACAGCTGGAGGCACACTGGTTGGAAAACAGTCATTGAGACATTCCTGATCCTTTGGTCCGGTGTTCAGATAGAGCAGGGAGAAGCACCTGGCTAAGCTCTTCTCTTCCTTTTTCACGGCTCATGTCACGACAGGCTCCATAGACTCTTATAGAATCTTTCTCCTGCAAGGAAAGAAGCATTTAGCTGAATGCTTCTCCTTGCTCTATCTAGTGATCAGTGGGCGTCTGACTGATTCGGATCTCCCCCCCCCCCCCACCACCACTGGGAACGGGAACCTGTGCAGCCATTTCTCCTTTCCACCCTATGGGGACCGCTAAATGTGTCCCAGTTGAGTGATTGTAACTATTTGGTGGCCCCATAGAGTGGAGCGGGGGGGGGGGGGGAAGCTGTGTTCCATCCTTCGGAACGTCAGGAATATTGAGCGGAGATGAATATTTTGTAATTAAAATATTGCAGTACGTGCCCTGACCACTAGGCACTTAACACTTTTTTTTATTTTTATTTTTTATTAATAGTGTTAAAGGGGTACTCCGCCCCTAGCATCTTATCCCCTATCCAAAGGATAGGGGATAAGATGTCAGATTGCGGGGGTCCCGCTGCTGGGGACCCCCGAGATTTCTTCTGACGCACCGCGCTATCATTACCGCACAGAGCACACTCGCTCTGTATGTAATGACAGGGGCCGGAGCATCGTTACGTCACGGCCTGCCCCCTCAATACAAGTCTATGGGAAGGGACTTGGCAGCCATCACGCCCCCTCCCATAGACTTGCATTAAGGGGGCGGGCCGTGACATCACGAGGGGCGGAGCCGTGACGTCACAATGATCCGGCCCCTGTATCGCAAGACTATGGGAGGGGGCCCCAGAGCGAGTCTGCTCTGTGCAGTAATGATAGCGGGGTGCCGCAGTGGAGATCCCGGGGGTCCCCAGCAGTAGGACCCCGGCGAGCTGACATCTTATCCCCTATCCGAAATCTTTTAATAAATATCGTCCTGCGCTACCGTGGCGTTCTGAGTCCCTTCATTACCAGCAGAAGCGCTCCATTTACTCAACATTTACGGCCATAACTGTGTGTATGTGTATATATGTGTATGTGTATGTGTATGTATGTATATATATATATATATATATATATATATATATATATATATATATATATATAATTATATTTTATTAGAGATCGACCGATTATCGGTATGGGCGATATTATCGGCCGATAATCACGATTTGGGGCATTATCCGTAGTGCTGGGCGGTATACTGGTATGGATTTTTGCCCATACCACTATACTGGTCGGGCCCCTCCCCCACCCTCCGAGTCAATAAGAAAAATTTTACTTACCCTTAATGGGGGTGGTCCGGGCCATCCATCCTTCCTTCCTGTAGTGTCCGGCGGCATTCCGGGTGAAAGGTGAACCAGTCCGGGCTGTCCTTCTTCTCCGGGGGTCATCTTCTCCACTCCGGGCAGGCTCAGGCCTAGTACACTGCATAGACGCCGCTACGCCGTGACGTCAGGTGCGTCGCTGCGCACGGGCGTCACTACGCAGCGGCGTCTATGCTGCATTACTAGGCCGGAGCCTGCCCGAAGTGGAGAAGATGACCCCCGGAGAAGGACAGCCCGGACCGGTTCACTCTTCACCCGGAACGCCCCCGGACACTACAGGAAGGAAGGATGGATGGCCCGGACCACCCTGACAGGTAGGGGGAGAGAAGCGGGTGGTGGCGGAGGTCTATGGCCCCGCAAAAGGCTCTGCAGTGCATTGATTTAAAGCGTCTGCTTTAAATCAATGTTCTGCAGCGGTGTCGCGGGGGGATAAATAGCCGATAACTTATACTGATATTCCGGTATAAGGTATCGGCCCTAAAAAAACGATATCCCTAAGATATAGAGAGATATAGATAGATATAGATATAGATAGATATATAGATATATATCTATATCTATATCTATCTATTTATTTGCTCAATGATACAAATGCAGAGTCGTGCAAAATCTTTATTAGAAATAATGAATCAATAAAACATACATAAATAAAGCTGGCACAGTACGATAACAACATGGATGACATGACAAGGGGAGGGTGGTCACATACTTGGGGGGGTTCACCCTATCATCTACTTATGAAGTAAAGTATATAGTAAGGAGTAATCATATAGGGGACATAAATAGTGAACCAGTACCAAAGGATATAGAAACCTTTTCCAGGTCAATGCCAGACCCCTACGTATGTTTCGCTCCGTCAAGCTTCCTCAGGGGGGCGTGGTTACCAAGCGGTCAATGCTGGCCAATTATATAGGGCCTAAACCAATCACATACACCCTCACATTCATACTCTAACACCTAAACCAATCCTGGAGGGTATTATAGAATAGAACTGGCGCCAAAGTAATGCCCCAATACCTGTCTGTCTATTACTCGGTGCGACAGCATGTCCCGCAACAAGGCGCGCCCGACCGGAAACACATAACGCCGTCACCTGATCATATGTATAATTTGTAATGACACCTTTCATTTGTCCATAACTTATGCTCTGAAACAAAAAAAAATATTGGTGAAATTGAAAAAAAAAAGCGAATTTAGGGTTTTTCTTTTTTTTGACATTCACCTTGTGGTCTAACTTACATATTATTTTGATCCTTTAGGTCGGCCCGATTACACCAATACCAAATTTGTTTAGTTTCAGTCACGTTTTAATAATTTTTTAATAAAAAAAAATATCCCTGACCCGTAAAATATTTACATTTTTCCGTATACTGGGCTGTATGAGGGCTAATTTTTTGGGCCATAATATGCTGTATGTATCGGTATCATTTTGGTATTGATCGGACTTTTTGAACACTTTTTTACAAAAAAAATTCTGGGATATGATGTTATAAAGATAAAAAAAAAAAAAAAGTCCAAAAAAATCAGAATTGCATTTTTTTTTTTTTTTAGCACCATTTACCATATGGGATCTAAAATGTTATTTTTTAATGTTTATTTTTATCATGTTTACATATTTGTATATGGAAGAGGGGGGTGATATGAACTTTTAATATGGAAGGGGTTAATGGGTGTATTTAAACTTTTATTAAACATTTTTTTTTTTAAATACACTTTTATTCGGAGGAATTATTAGATTCTTCATACAGATTCCTGCAGTTCTATTGAACTCCATTGATCTGTGTTCATTTGGTTGATCCTGCTGCGATCTTGCTGCGGGGGGCGATCCACCACACAAATGTTAAGGGTTAATAGCCGGCCGGGCTATTAGTGGTGGCCCTCGGCTACTAAAAACAGCCGGGGGGTGCAGGGTATGGAGCGTGCTCAAGTCAGGAGCCTAATTCATATACCCTGTGCGCCGGTGTGAGGTGCAGACTTGTGTTCCATGCAAGTCTGCATCCGCTCCTGCACCTCGCACCGCATAAAAAAAAGGGGGGAAGGTCGGTGCGGCCCTGCTTGCCCAATACAGGGATAACTCAATGAAGGATTCACCTGCCCGGCTCCCGGAACTACATGTATCAGGCATTATATATATATATATATACACATGCATACACACCCAAATATACAGTATATGAATACACAAATATATATACATAAATGTACACATGCATAAATACATACACATAAATACATAAATAAATGTACACACATACACAAATGTATACATACACATAAATACACAACTATACACACATACATAAATACACATACACAACTATACACACACACACACACACACACACACACATTGCAGCACACTTTCTATCCCTAGGTCAGAGGTCATCTCTCCCTCCGATTATGAGGCAATGTTGTCCTCTCTCATGTTGGATACATAAGGACAAAGGTCGCTTTCCCTTTGTACACGCTCTGGTTTCCCGGCATTCGGCCATGGCCCGGTCCGTCCCAGCACCTCACTCTGTTTGTCCAGGTAAATCGTTGCGCACATTAGAATCGGCGCAGGACGTGTAGCCGCACAGTGACTCGCAGCCTCCGGGGGATGTCCATGCTCAACCTATTCAGGTAAAAAACCGCTGACCGCTGAGGGATGTATATGGGCTTTAGCGTTAGGTGTCTGGCAGCAGCTTGTTCCTTTCATCCATTGAAAACACATGCACGATTGGCTGGACGGAGTGTGCGTGTGACTATGGAGGATGGTGGAATAGCTGTCTGACTCTATAATGTGTATGTTACCTATATAGAGGATTAAGGGGAATGAAGAGGACTTTGGGGCTGTATGTGTGCCTGCAGCTGCGGAGAAACTACAACTCCCAGCATGCCCAGACAGCCTTTGGCTGTCTGGGCATGCTGGGAGTTGTAGTTTTGCAACAGCTGGAGGCACCCTGGTTAGGAAACACTGGGCGAATATATATCATATCTACCTCTGCAGAGACACATAATGCAACAAAGTATAAAAGTAGAAGAATGCAGAAATTAACAATTAAAAAATGTGATGTTTCGAAGTTCCCGGCGCCACCTTCACCGCACGCGAAATGTCCTTCAGTCTGTGGTCAAACGTGTGCAGGTGTCTACCATATGTACCGCCAGTATCGGGCTATCTGAACATGATGGGAGTTGTAGTTTTTGCAACAGCTAAAGAGCCAAAGGTTGGGGCAACACTGCATTTGATCATATGGATGGCTGTCAGGGCATGCTGGGATTTGTAGTCCGTAGCCTTGTTACAGCTGGGGCGAAATAGGTGTGGAAACACTGCATTAGACCCTGCCTATGGCTCTCAGGGCATGCTGGGAGTTATAGTTCATAGAATTCTAACAGTTGGGGACCACTGCATTAGACCTTTCTGATGGCTCTCGGGGTACGATGGGAGTTGTGGTCCTTAATCTTTTAAGAGTTTCGGAGAACACCGCATTAGACCATGCTGATGGCGGTCAGGGCATGATGGGAGTTATAGTCTGTAGTCTTGTAACCGGGAACAGTAATGGAGAGAATACTATGCAGCAGAATTGTGGTTTATACAGAGAATAGTGTCCTGTGATACATTGTAACAAACATCAATGTTCAAGGCCGAAGCAACAACAAGCACTGCACCGCCCCCACCCGGGGGGACACACACAGGATCGGGGGGGGGGGGGGGGGTGGGTGATACACAGGATCGGGGGGGGGGTGACACACAGGATCGGGGGGGGGGGGGTGACACACAGGATCGGTGCAGGGGGGATGACACACAGGATCGGGGGTGACACACAGGATAGAAGTGTTTCCTAACCAGGGTGCCTCCAGCTGTTGCAAAACTACAACTCCCAGCATGCCCAGACAGCCAACGGCTGTCCTGGCATGCTGGGAGTTGTAGTTTTGCAAAAGCTAGAGGCACCCTGGCTACCTGGGCTTCTACCTAGTTGGCAGGATTCCCTTCCTACTGGTGGCTTCTACCTAAGGGGGGGGGGGGGGATTCCTTACCTACCTACTATTTACTTCTACCTAATAGGGGGGATTCCCTACCTCACAACTGGGGGCTAATATATAATAGGGGGGATTCCATACCTCACTACTGGGGGCTTCTACATAATAGGGGGGATTCTCTACCTCACTACTGGGGGCTTCTACATAATAGGGGGGATTCTCTACCTCACTACTGGGGGCTTCTACATAATAGGGGGGATTCTCTACCTCACTACTGGGGGCTTCTACATAATAGGTGGGGTTCTCTACCTCACTACTGGGGGCTTCTACATAATAGGGGGGATTCTCTACCTCACTACTGGGGGCTTCTACATAATGGGGATTCTCTACCTCACTACTGGGGGCTTCTACATAATAGGGGGGGTTCTCTACCTCACTACTGGGGGCTTCTACATAATAGGGGGGATTCTCTACCTCACTACTGGGGGCTTCTACATAATAGGGGGGATTCTCTACCTCACTACTGGGGGCTTCTACATAATAGGGGGGATTCTCTACCTCACTACTGGGGGCTTCTACATAATAGGGGGGATTCTCTACCTCACTACTGGGGGCTTCTACATAATAGGGGGGATTCTCTACCTCACTACTGGGGGCTTCTACATAATAGGGGGGATTCTCTACCTACCTATTGGGGGCTTCTACATAATAGGGGGAATTATCTAGCTAACTATTGGGGGCTTCTACCTAATAGGGGGCTTCCCTACCTACTCACTGGGTCTTGGCTGTCTGGTCATGCTGGGAGTTGTTGTTCAGGTTGGGGAGTATAACATTGTTCTGGACACTGTCAGAGGATGATAGGAGTTATAGTTTACCAGGTTGTAGTTCACTCTCCTAGACTGATACATTGTAACAAATACAAGTGAAATGACTGTTATCTCTGGTAGATATTTAGCGCTAAGAGGTAAAAGCCGGACAGTGTGAACAGGTCTGAGGATGAAGAGGACGCGGTCACATGACATCACATCCTCCGCAGTCTCGGGACGCTCCATCCGTTTTCTCCCCTCAGACATTACTACTTGTGTTTTTGCAGATGTTTCTCTGGGATCAATGTTAAATTCCTCCAAAATGAGTAAAATCCCATCTGTGGAGGCAGCGAGGGTCCGGGGGCAGCGAGGGTCCGGGGGCTGAGGTATATGGGAGGAGAAATCCCCCTCACCGGAGGGCGCACCGGAGGAAGTTTAATCCTCAGAATTTGAAGTTTATTATATTATTTGCCATTTTCTGGTTCCTATTGATGGTTAAAGAGAAGAATTTGTAAATTTCCATTTAACCCCTGAATCTCAGCATAAAATCCCCTTCTCTGTAGACATAAGAGGAACTTGTCACCGCTTTATACTTCTGTGTAATTCTGTGGTTCCTCACATTGTCCCCATGACAACTCTTCTTGGTCTGAGCTTGGACAGTTCTCTATGGATGCAAATCTTCTCGTGGATAACAGAAAAAACATGAGAAAATAAAATATATATACAACAAATAAATACATTAAAGGCCATCTGTAGTGAATGAACACTTATCCCCTATCCACAGGGGTCCGAATGCTGGGATCCCCCTCGATCTCCTGCATGGGGCCGCGGCTCTCCAGTGCCGGAGGCAGCGTGATGTCATGGCCGACATGACTCCTCCATGCATCTCTATGGGAGAGGTGGGGAGGCACACACTCCCATAGAGGTCGACACTACTCGCATAGAGCGGCAATGCGGGGCCCCGTTTGGGAGATCGCGGGGGCCGTCCCAGTAGTCGGACTCCCCGCGTTCACTTATGCCTTATCCTGTGAATAGGGGATAAGTGTTAATTCGCTGCAGATGTCCTTTAAAGGGGTTGTCCACCATAAGGTGATTTTAGTACTTACCTGCCAGGCTATTTTGTGAACTGGGTATTTCCTGTTGGAGTTCGGCCTCTTAAACTACATATCCTATACTTCTATTTTTGGGAGTGTGACGTTACATTCCAGCTTCAGACACATCAGCCACCCCACCCATTGCAGCAAAAATTAGCTGCTTCCATTCAAAAGACCAGTGTCTGTCCTAACCAGGGTGCCTCCAGCTGTTGCAAAATTCTCTTCCCCACCCAGCAGTCACTCCACCCATTGAAGCAGGACAGGCTCCTTCTGATCACCTGACTAGTGATGTAATGTCTTGACGCACTGCAACTTGGGAAATCCAGAGACATGAGTCATTTTGTATACTGATAAAAATAAATATTGGGGTGAAAATCACAGAAGAATTGTGAGAAAACCGTCACAGGTACAGACACTATATTATGACCTACACTAACTTCACAGCCTCTGTAGCATAGTCAATTAAAAAATCCTGGAATACAGCTTTAACTTCCAGTACATCTCCTGATTTCATTACTTTCTGGCTGCAGAGATTGCCCGGGGGTTTTAAACATCCTGGCGCTGGACCATCGACTGGGTAAGTTGTAGTTTTGCAACAGCTGGTGGCACAATGTTGACTGGGTCTGGTTTATTTCCTGAAGAGGTTTCAAACATGTGCAGGTTGTGCATGGGCCCCATGATGAAGCAATTTTTACAAGAGAAACATGTCGGATGAAGTCAAAGGCTATCTGGGCATGCTGGGAGTTGTAGTTTTGCAACAGCTGGAGGCACGCCGGATGGGAAACCCTGCTCTTTGCCAACCCTTTCATTGCTGGTGAACAAAGTGTCATCGATCTATCCTGATATAATATATCTTTGTGAATTCCTTTGTTTTTCAGGCTGCTGGAGACAGACAGTAAGTCCCTGCGGTCCGTCAATGGCTCCAGAAGGAACAGCGGCTCCTCGCTGGTATCCAGCTCCTCGGCCTCCAGTAACCTCAGTCACCATCAGGAGGAGGACGCCTGGCTGCTCTGGGGACGGATCGTCAACGAGTGGGAGGAGGTGTACAAGAAGAAGGAGAAGCAGATCAAGGTAACGCCGCTTATCTCTCAAAGTACTCTTACATAGAGCAGTGTCTCCTAAACTTATAGGGGTACTCCGATGGAAAAACATATATATATATATATATATATATATATATATATATATATATATATAAATTTAATGAACTGGTGCTAGAATGTTAAACAGATTTGTAAATTACGTCTATTTAAAAAATCTTAATCCCTCCAGTACTTATCAGCTGCTTTATGCTCCACAGGAAGTTGTGTAGCTCTTTCCAGTCTTACCACAGTGCTCTCTGCTGCCACCTCTTTCCATTTTAGGAACTGTCCAGAGCAGGATAGGTTGGCTATGGGGATTTTCTCCTCCTCTGGACAGTTCCGGACACGGACAGAGGTGTCAGCAGAGAGCACTGTGCTCAGACTGGAAAGAAATACACAACTTCCTGTGGAGCATACAGCAGCTAAGTACTGGAAGGGCTAAGATTTTTGCATAGAAGTATTTTACAAATCTGTATAACTTTCTGGCACCAGTTTAATAAAAAAATAGTTTTTCACTGGAGTACCCCTTTAAAGGAAAACGGTCATCTTTTTAACCCACACTAAACCTAATACACCTGGTTATAGTGCGGGGGAACAGGAGACCGATGCGGTATCTCTGACTAATATACATACCTGCAGTCCGGAGCAGGGTCCCTCTGAAGACCGCCTTCTATATGCGCAGGAGGCGGGGCCCGCAGGCTGGATTTGAATATTCATGGTAACTGGTTACATGAGCGCTTGTTCCTCAAATGATCAGCGGCCAGGAATATTCAAATTCAGCCTGCGGGCCCCGCCTCCTGCGCATATAGAAGGCGGTCTTCAGAGGGACCCTCCTCCGGACTGCAGCTATGTATATTAGTTCAAGACCCCGCATCGGTCTCCTGTTCACCCGCACTATAACCTGATGTATTGGGTTTAGTGATCGGGATGACAGTTTTCCTATAAGCTTTTGCAAAACTACAACTCCCAACATGCCCGGACAGCCAAAACCAACCGTTGTTCCTCCAGCTGTTTGCAGAACCATAAATCCCAGCATGCCTGGACAGCAAAAGCAATCGGTGTTCCTCCGGATGTTGCAAAACTACAGCTCCCAGCATGCCCGGACAGCCAAAACCAACCAGTGTTCCTCCAGCTTTTGCTAAACTACAACTTTCAGCATGCCCGGACAGCCGCTGCCTGTCCGGGCATGCTGGATGTTGTAGTTTTGCAACAGAAGAAGACTGGGGAATCACTGACCTATAGAATGAGTCTATAAAGGTGCCTCTAGCCTTAAACTCTTCATGGGTGTCGCAAACCTCATTTCCAGATGTAAATTAAAGGGATTTTCCAGGCACAATTGATTGACCATCAATAAGTGATCGGTGAGGGGCTGTTCACCGCCTAGTGGCTGTGTCTGGTTACTGCAGCTTCATTCATCCATTAAAGTGAGCGGATGTAACGAGGCATGGCCGCCGTCCGCCATTCACAGGAGCGATCCTGCGTTACAGCCCTGCAGAATAGCTGATCAGTGGGGGAGTGGGAGTGTCTGGTCCCTTATAATGTAATCTATGCAGTAATAATATGGATGTCCCAATACCACTTTTTATAATTTATTTATAATTTTTTTTGAAGACTGAGTAGAGTAATGATGATTTTTTATTTTAGATTATATTTATATTATATATTAATATATAATATAAAATAAATATAAATATATATTTATTTTATATATATTATATTTATTTTATATATATATATATATATATATATATATATATATATATATATATATATATAATTTTTTTTTTTTTCCTTAAACTTTTTGAAAAGGGGTCGATTTCCTTTTATTTATTTTTTATTGGGAAGAGTTTAATTCACATTTATTATTCTTTTACACACAATTTTTCACTATCTTTGTCTCCATTGGGGCCAATTACCAATAGCATGCCATTGTATAGCATTGATCAAAGTTATCGGCGCTCCATTACTACTGCCTGCCATGGCTGGCTGCAGTAAAGGAGTGACGATTTGATGGCACGGAGCACGGTAAGGACCTCCGGCCGTCCTCTCAGCCGATCGGGACACTGCGATTTCACCGCGGTCATCCCGATCAGGATCCCTGAGCCCAACCGCAGTTAATCAACTTTGATCGCAGCGTCAAAAGGGTTAATGTGGGTCCTGGCTATGACGTGCGTTCGGCCTCTGAGCGCTCTGCATAGCTGGCGAGTGGGCGCAGGGTGTGAGTTTACGCCCTGTGTCTTTTAGGAGTTCATCCGCGTGGAGAGTGCAGGCGGCTTACCGCACCTCCGTGATACCTGCTGACGGGAGTGCCGCCGGCAGGTATCGGATTAGGTATCGGGGACATTTGTACAAGTACTCGTGCAAATGTCAGTTATCGGTCTCTATACAAGTATCGGTATCGGGATATCCCTAATTAATAGTGATTTTATATGTCATTTGTTTCCGCAGGAACTTGTCAGGAAAGGGATCCCGCATCACTTCCGTGCCATCGTCTGGCAGCTCTTATGTAACGCTCAGAATATGGCCATCAAAGAGCAGTACTCCGAGCTCCTGAAGATGACCTCGCCGTGCGAGAAACTCATCAGGCGGGACATCGCCAGGACGTACCCGGAGCACGATTTCTTCAAGGAGAAGGACAGTCTGGGCCAAGAAGTTCTCTTCAATGTCATGAAGGTTTGTGGAGAGGCGTCTGGGTTCTGTAGTGCGCACATTATGGCCGCCTTACAAGACAAACCGATCCAGATACAGCCTGATGAGGACATAGTGTTCCTATAGGGCAGTGTTTCCCAACCAGTGTTCACCTCCAGTCGTTGAAAAAACTACAACTTACAGCATGCCCGGACAGCCGAAGGCTGTCCAGGCATGCTGGAAGTTGTAGTTTTGCAACAGCTGGAGGCACAATGTTGACTGGGTCAGCTGACCAGGTCTGGTTTATTTTCAGGAGAGGTTGCAGACATTTGCAGGTTGTGCATGGGCCCCATGATGAAGCAGTTTCACAAGAGAAACATGTCGGATGAATTCAATGGCTTTCTGGGAATGCTGGGAGTTGTAGTTTTGCAACAGCTGGGTTCACCCTGGTTGGGAAATGGTGTTAGGGCCTCATTTACATAAGGCAATAATCAGTGAACACCTATCTCTATCAATGAGCACCCATCACCATGATAGCAGCCCCCCCCCCCCCCCACCTTTCCTGGGCTCCTCCCCAATCAGCTGTTATCTGTGCAGTAACATGGTAATAAGGCAAAGTTTACACGCCAGAATTTTAGCTGACTATATGGTCATAAAATTTCCGTCAGGTGCCAGCAGAACATGCAGACTCTATGACCTCTAGGAAATGCGGGATCCCCATAGACGGCAATGCATTTCCAAGCGAATTGCGCGGAAAGAATTGACATGTCCGTCCAGAATTTATATTTCCACGACCGGTATTTACATCACGGAAATTCTGCCATATGCTCGGTGCAGGAGAATCCCAATAAAAACAATAGGACTCTGCTGCAAGTAGAATTTCCAAGCAGAATCCCATCGGACATAATGTGCGGTAAATTTCAGCAGAATTCTGCTCGGAAATTCTGTCATGTGGACGTGGCCTATGAGGGTCTATTCACGCGGCAGAATTTCCACATGCGGATTGAAGCCCAATAGACTTCTATGGGAATTCCGCTTCTGAATTTCCTCATTCGGATTCCGCACAAGCCAGAAACCACCCAAATGAGTGCGGAAGTGGAATTGGCGCAGATGTGCGGGAATTCTGCCACGTGAATAGACTCTTAGAGGGGAATTTATCAAACAATTTAGACGTGTTTTTTTTCATCTAAATTTGTCGCAGGGAAAGTCGCAGGCTGGTCCCGTGCGACACGTCCTGCTACATATTCATTTACACCGTTTAATTTTTATGACCACGAAGTGATCGGACACCAATCAGTGTTTGCAGTGGTCACTAATTTATCATGTGCGACTTTTCTGCAAAAAAGTGTTGCAAATCACAGGGCAGTTCAACAATGCCCTATATCACTCCATACGACAATTGAATTAAAGGGGTACTCCGCTGCTCAGTGTTAGGAACAAACTGTTCCGAAGGCTGGAGCTCGTGAAGTCACGCCCCGCCCCCTCAATGCAAGTGGGCGTGATGGCCGCCACGCCCCCTCCTGTAGACTTGCACTGAGGGGGCGGGGCGTGATGTAATGAGTGGGCGGGACTATGTCATGAGGTCCCGGCTCCAGCCTTCAGAACAGTTTGTTCCCAATGCTGAGCAGTGGAGTACCCCTTTAAGGATATTAAATGGATTTTCCAGGACTTGTTGGCTGGTTACAGGATAGGCCATCAACAGCTGATTGGTAGGGCGCCAACACCCGCCAACACCCGCCACCATCCGCCAAACACCTGAACAGAGTCTTAAAAACTAAAAATGGGGGTGGGGGGGGGGGGGGTGGGTTGGGTAGCCACACACTAGGAAGGTATATGTAAAATATTGGGTCTGTGCTGAGGTACTGAGTTGCACTATACCCGTAGTGCCAAAATACAGTAAATAAGAAAATAAATGTTTTCAGACCTCAAGGAACAGTACCCAAATAAGTTGGAAATAAATATATATATTGGTACAGTGTTCCCTCAAGTTACAATATTAATTGGTTCCAAGACGACAATTGTATGTTGAAACCATTGTATGTTGAGACCAGAACTCTATGGAAACCTGGTAATTGGTTCTGAAGCCCCAAAATGTCATCCAAAAATAGGAAAAAGTGAGGATCAAAGAAAAATAAGTAGATAACTAATATAGATAAAGCAAATCCTTACATATAAAAGTAAGAAAGATCTGCTGGGAGCTGTAATCACTGTCTATGTCAGTGTTTCCCAACCAGAGTGCCTCCAGCTGTTGCAAAACTACATCTCCCAGGCTGTCCGGGCATGCTGGGAGTTGTAGTTTTGCAACAGCTGGAGGCACCCTCTTTGGGAAACACTGGTCTATGTAGAGGACAGAAGCTTCTTCAGGGTCCTGTACAGAACAGTGTCCTAAAAAAGGAAAATGGAGCCGCCCTCACCTGGTGTCCAAAGGAGCAGGTAACCCTGTCAGAGGTAAAGAGTAGTACAGAACATGTAATACCTCCCTGTACTGTAGGGGGCGCTACCAGACACCAGTCAGTGCATACACTTCAGTAATACGGGTAAAGTGTACAGAACATGTAATACCTCCCTGTACTGTAGGGGGCGCTACCAGACACCAGTCAGTGCATACACTTCAGTAATACAGGTAAAGAGTACAGAACATGTAATACCTCCATGTACTGTAGGGGGCGCTACCAGACACCAGTCAGTGCATACACTTCAGTAATACAGGTAGAGTACAGAACATGTAATACCTCCCTGTACTGTAGGGGGCGCTACCAGACACCAGTCACTGCATGCACTTTAGGATTACACCGGTTTTACCAGTGAAATATCCATTCTGATTGGTCGGTTCTTCCAGCCATTGACACGTTTCGCAGATTCCATAGTATTGTATGTTGAGTCTGGTTTCAAGTTACAATGGTCCAGAAAAGACCATTGTATGTTGAAACTATTGTATGTTGAGGCCATTGTAAGTTGAGGGATCACTGTATATGGTATAAAACAATAGAGATGGCTAAGAATCTGCCGCTTAGGCTTCATTATAAATGTCCCTGGTAATAGTTGATGATAGTTCAGAGAGTTGGTACCATTAGAATTAGCAAAGTCAATGTACAAGTTCATAGTTCACCGCGCGTATCTGAAAATATGCAGGTTGATGCAGAGAGTTAATATTGGATCACAGGCTGGCACAGTGTTGGATGTTGGCATCCTGCTGGTCTGTCAAAGTCCCAGAATGCTCCTTTCATCAAAAATTTTGATGTACTATAGATTAATGTATGCAGAATAATTTTCCAATTGTATGTTATTAAAAAATATGCTTCTTTCTATTTCATTTTCCACTTTGAAAAAAATGACCACTAGAGGTCTCCCTACCAGTCCTGTCCGTAAGCCCTTTTTATAGATATCAGACTCATGCTGGAGTCCTAAATCTCAGACTGCAGGCAGGACACAGACAAGCTCAGCACTGCTCCCTGCCTGTCAGACAGGCAGGAGCCATCACTGTGCTCATAGCACAGCAGGGCATACTCCTGACTCTGCCTTACTGCAGGCCCTCATTCATTTTACTATCTGAGCTCCGATCTTTCTTCTCCCTGCACATGCAGCTCTAAACAGAGAGGAGCAGATTCAGAGCTGCTGCGTTCACAGCCTCTATGCTGGGCCACGCCCCCTTCCTCCCTCACACTATGACGGCTGAATGAGCAGCCAAGAAGACAATAAATCAGGTAGAAAGAGGGGGTTTTGAATGAAAAGAAACACAGGGATCATGCCAGTGAGAGTCAGGGACAGATGGGGGGGGGGGGGGGGGGGGATTAGGGAGAGTTTAGATCATGATAGGTATTATTTAATGATTTTGCAATGAATGTGAACTGTATCCATGCATACCACTAATTGTTGTTTCCCCTCCCCCTTTTTAAGGCGTATTCTCTAGTAGATCGTGAAGTCGGGTACTGCCAGGGAAGCGCCTTTATCGTAGGTCTTCTTCTTATGCAGGTAAGCTGTGGGTTAAATGCAAACACTTCTTCATCTGCCCATTTATGGTGAATGGAACCTAAAGAAATCCATGTGCTCTCCACCAGTATCATCCTGTTTAAGGGGTTATGGAGAATGGAACTAATTTCTTTCAAAAACAGTGCCAACCCTGTCCTCAGGATGTGTTCGTTATTACAACTTGGCTCCACCCACTTCAATGGAACGGAGCTGCAATGCCACTCACTACCGGAGTACAGATGTGGTGCAGTTTTTGGAAGAAATCGGCTTTGTTTGTTTCTTGGATAACCTCCCTTAAAGGGTTCCTGCCGCCATTAACACTTATTCCTTATGTACAAGACAGAGAAGTATCTTATTGGTGAGGTCTGACTGCTGTGACCCCTTGTGATCTCGAAAAGGATTCCTAAAACTCAACTGTATGAGATATGAACGCTGCTGCTCCATTCACTGTCTGTGGGAAAGATGGCGCTCTATCTTCAGCAGTCCCATCACATCCCAGGGCTAGATTCACAGCTTACGCTGCTCAATACTGCTCTATAATGTTCTCCATGCTGTTGCTGCAGAGGGTGTAATTTTGAGTTATAGGGAAGTGCATGTGCAGTGTATGGAGACATCATAGCAGATAGTCTACACCAGTGGTCTCCAAACTGAGGACCTCCAGATGTTGCAGAACTACAATGCCTAGGCCAGTGTTTCCCAACCAGGGTGCCTCCAGCTGTTGCAAAACTACAACTCCCTGCATGTCCGGACATGCTGGGAGTTAGTTTTGCAGCATGTGGCGGTTCACAGTTTGGAGACATCTGGCCTACACTTTCTAGCTCGGGGGCAGCCGAACATTAAAGGGGGGGAATAGGGGATAAGATATCTGATTGCAGGGGTTCGGCTTATGGGAACCACCACGATCTCCAGCGCGGCATCCCAGTCATCCAGTGCACAGAGCGAACGCCGGTCCGTGCCGTATGACAGGCGACCACAGCAGTTACACCCCCTCCATTCACGTCTATAGGATTAGGCACATGACTGTGGCGCAGCCGTATACAGCAGTCACCCCCCTCCATTCATGTCTATAGGAGGGGGCATGACGACTGTGGCGTAGCCGTATACAGCAGTCACCCCCTCCATTCATGTCTATAGGAGGGGGCATGACGACTGTGGCGTAGCCGTATACAGCAGTCACCCCCTCCATTCATGTCTATAGGAGGGGGCATGACGACTGTGGTGCAGCCGTATACAGCAGTCACCCCCTCCATTCATGTCTATAGGAGGGGGCATGATGACTGTGGTGCAGCTGTATACAGCAGTCACCCCCCCCCCTCCATTCATGTCTATAGGAGGGGGCATGATGACTGTGGCGCAGCCGTATACAGCAGTCACCCCCCTCCATTCATGTCTATAGGAGGGGGCATGATGACTGTGGTGCAGCCGTATACAGCAGTCACCCCCCTCCATTCATGTCTATAGGAGGGGGCATGATGACTGTGGCGCAGCCGTATACAGCAGTCACCCCCCTCCATTCATGTCTATAGGAGGGGGCATGATGACTGTGGTGCAGCCGTATACAGCAGTCACCCCCTCCATTCATGTCTATAGGAGGGGGCATGACGACTGTGGTGCAGCCGTATACAGCAGTCACTCCCCCTCCCATAGACGTGATTGGAGGGGACGGAACGGCTGTGGTCATCACGAACATAAATGTTTAGAGCGCTGGAGTGGAGGCCCTGAGATCGCGCGGGCTCCCAGTGGCCGGACCCCCCCATGATCAGACATCGTTTTCTCTATCCATTGAATAGGGGAAAAGATGTCTAGGGGGCGGAGTACCCCTTTTAAAGATGGAGCCTTCAGGACATTATTTTCTCAATGTTTGTTTCAGGTTTCCCCATTTTAATCTTTCGCGGTCTCTTTCTAGATGCCTGAAGAAGAAGCGTTCTGTGTGTTTGTGAAGTTAATGCAGGACTATCGCCTGCGGGAGCTCTTTAAGCCCAGTATGGCGGAGCTGGGACTCTGCATGTATCAGTTCGAGTGTATGATTCAGGTGAGAGTCACATCCAGGACATCTCCACTCCATCAGTCACTGGGAATCACCTGTATTATGCATCACTGCGGAATGTGGTTTGTTACCATATTGTCTTAACCCCTTAAGGACTCGGACCATTTTCACCTTAAGGACCAGGCCAATTTTTTATTTTTGCGTTTTTTTTCTCCTCCCCTTCTAAAATTCATAACTTTTATATTTCCATTCCCAGACCCATATGAGGGCTTCTTTTTTGCGTGACCAGTTGCACTTTGTAATGACATCACTCATCTTACCCCAAAATGTATGGTATACCCCCAAAATAATTTTTTGTGTAAGGAAATGTACCGTATTTTTCGCCCTATAGGACGCACTGGCATATAAGACGCACCCTATTTTTAGGTGCAAAATCTAAAAAATTAAAGATTTTGAACCCAATAGTGGTCTTCAACCTGCGGGCCTCCATATGTTGCAAAACTACAACTCCCAGCATGCCCGGACAGCCGTTGGCTGTCCGGGCATGCTGGGAGTTGTAGTTTTGCAACATCTGGAGGTCCGCAGATTGAAGACCACTGCATAGGAGGTAATACTCACGTGTCCCCGCCGCTCCGGACCTGTCACCGCTGCCCTGGATGTCGCTCCATCGCTGTCGCCGCGTCCCCGTCGCTCCGGAGCGTCTCTGCTGCCGGCCGGGTATCCTCACTCTCCGTCACCGCCATCACGTCGTTACGCACGCCGACGCACGTGTGATGACAAGGAAGGAGAGCGCCGGCCATACAGGGGATCCCTGAGCGGAGAAGACACAGAGGAGGCAGGTAAGGTCCCTCCCGGTGTCCTGTAAGCACTAACCCAGCTATTCAGTCGGGCTGTTCGGGACCGCCGCGGTGAAATCCCGAACAGCCCGACTGAACAGCCGGGTAAGTGTCACTTTCCCTTCAGACGCGGCGGTCAGCTTTGATCGCCGCGTCTGAAGGGTTAATACAGGGCATCACCGCGATCGGTGATGTCCTGTATTAGCCGCGGGTCCCGGCCGTTGATGGCCGCAGGGACCGCCGCGATAGGGGTGTATTCGCCGTATAAGACGCACCAACTTTTTTCCCCCCAGTTTTGGGGAAGAAAAAGTGCGTCTTATATGGCGAAAAATACAGTAAACGAAAATCATAATTTACCAAATTTTTTTGTGTGTGGGGGGGGGGGGGGGTCGTTTTCTCGCTGTACACTTTATGGTAAAAAAAAAATACATGTTTTCTTTATTCTCTGGGTCAATACGATTAAAATGATACCCGTGGTTACATATACATTTCTATTATTAGATTTTTAAAAAAAATTAAAATTAAAATACGATGCCATAAAGTCAAACAGATTTGTAAATGAAATAAAGGTGAAATGGAGTGGCTCTTGTTTCAATCCTGCCCAATATAGACCTGGGCTGCCCAATCCGTACATCTATACCCACGGTGCAGAAGGAAAATGTATAATTAATAAAAGGAATGTTGGGACTCAAGGTCAAGGATTTAAGGACACAAGATATAAATAAAATATTTGAATGAATTAATTCTATAAATAATACATATATGTACAGGGATACCAATAACTCCCAGGGCCCTTGTGTAGTTATTGTAATCACTAAATATAGAAATATAATAGATACAAATATAAAATGGTATATAAAAAAGTAATTAAAATAATAATGATAGGACACCTATAAATATTAATAACACAAAATCCAAAGATCAATTAGTCCTGCAATAAAACCATCCAGAGAATTGTCCCAAAATCGCTGATGTAACAAATGACAATCAGATTGCGGTATCCTATAGCAACAGTCAGAGGTACCACTAGCAACAGTCTGTGCGGTATAGTATCGGTAGGTGCGGTATAGTATCGGTAGGTGCGGTATAGTATCGGTAGGTGCGGTATAGTATCGGTAGGTGCGGTATAGTATCGGTAGGTGCGGTATAGTATCGGTAGGTGCGGTATAGTATCGGTAGGTGCGGTATAGTATCGGTAGGTGCGGTATAGTATCGGTAGGTGCGGTATAGTATCGGTAGGTGCGGTATAGTATCGGTAGGTGCGGTATAGTATCGGTAGGTGCGGTATAGTATCGGTAGGTGCGGTATAGTATCGGTAGGTGCGGTATAGTATCGGTAGGTGCGGTATAGTATCGGTAGGTGCGGTATAGTATCGGTAGGTGCGGTATAGTATCGGTAGGTGCGGTATAGTATCGGTAGGTGCGGTATAGTATCGGTAGGTGCGGTATAGTATCGGTAGGTGCGGTATAGTATCGGTAGGTGCGGTATAGTATCGGTAGGTGCGGTATAGTATCGGTAGGTGCGGTATAGTATCGGTAGGTGCGGTATAGTATCGGTAGGTGCGGTATAGTATCGGTAGGTGCGGTATAGTATCGGTAGGTGCGGTATAGTATCGGTGTGCTTTAGATAGGATTCAGATGAATGACTAGTGCTGGGCGATATCACCAAAAATGAGTATCACTATTTTTCTAATGTATCACGGTATTTCACTGTGTTTTTATTTTTATTTTTTTTACATTGAGACTTGCATTGAGGGGACGTAGCGGAACTAAATGATCTGAACACTGGGGCAGTGGAGTACCCTTTTAAATAGATGTAACAAACAACCCTACAGCCTCCAGCTGTTGCAAAACTACAACTCCCAGCATGTTGGACTATATAGTAGTGTATAGTATACGTCAGTGTTTCCCAACTAGGGAAACTTTTTGTTTTTTAAATCAACTGGCGCCAGAAAGTTAAACAGATTTGTAAATTACTTCTATTAAAAAATCTTAATCCTTCCAGTACTTATTAGCTGCTGAATACTACAGAGGAAATTCTTTTCTTTTTGGAACCCAGAGGTCTCTGCTGACATCTTGAACAGAGAGCTCTCTGCTGACATCACGAACACAGTGCTCTCTGCTGACATCTCTGTCCATTTTAGGAACTGTCCAGAGTAGGAGAAAATCCCCATAGAAAACATATGCTGCTCTGGACAGTTCTTAAAATGGACAGAGATGTCAGCAGAGAGCACTGTGGTCGTGATGTCAGCAGAGAGCTCTGTGTTCCAAAAAGAAAAGAATTTCCTCTGTAGTATTCAGCAGCTAATAAGTACTGGAAGGATTAAGATTTTTAATATAAGCAATTTACAAATCTGTTTAACTTTCTGGCACCAGTTGATTTGGGGGAAAAAAAAACAAACACCGAAGTACCCCTTTAAAGGGGTACTTTTTGTTCCGAACGCTTGGAGTGGGCGGCGGGGGCCCGCACCCAGCGTTCTAAACAAATGCTGGGTGCTGCACAGAGATCGCGGGGTCCCAGCTGCGGGACCCCCACGATCAAACGTCTTATCCCCTATTCTTTGGATTGGGGATAAGATGTCTAGGGGGGGAGAACCCCTTTAAGTCTTAGGTTTCTCAATTTTTTATATACTTTTCTTCTTTTAAATATTAAGCGTTTTGACTTTTAGATAAGATACATTGTATTTGTGTTGTACGGTTTATAAATGACTGGAATGTTTTTCTTCTGATTATTCCGTATACATACTGTACATTATTTCCCATATTAATAGTCGCCATATTTCCTGTTTTTTTCCCTTATTTTTTCAGGAGCAGCTGCCGGAGCTTTTTGTGCACTTTCAAGCCCAGAGTTTTCATACCTCCATGTACGCATCTTCCTGGTTTTTGACAATTTTTCTTACAAGTTTTCCACTACCGATCGCCACCAGAATATTTGATATATTTATGTTAGAGGTAAGAACCACAATGAATCGCAAACACCTCTATGGATGTCCCCACTGGTACTGACGTGGATACTCAAGTAATGTTTTCTATAATGCTTTTATAGTATTTTATACACTTTTATTGTAGACAAGTGCAGGCACATTCATTTTCAGTAATGTCACTTAAACATTTCAAAGGGAAGTTGACCTCAGAAATAGGGTGACATATGGGATATTCCTAACAATAAAAAAAATTAAAAAATGTAAATTAAAATTGGGATCATTAACAAAAAAAAATTTGCGCAAAAAAATTATTTTTTTTAATTAATAAATTTCACTTTGCTTTAAATTTTTGTGAACCACCTAAAGAGTTAATAACATTTGTAAATTTGTAGTTCTGAGTACTTTCAGCGGTGCAGGCTTTTTTATTTTTATTTTTTTTTCATTATAAATGGGGTAACTTACAGGTCCCTTAAATCAATTTTGCTATATTCAGGTTTACATTTATTCGGATTTACAAATAGAGAATTAGAAATTTTGAAATAAAGCAAATTTTTCAGACAATTTGGGAGTTTTTCACAAAAACAACTGAATGTATCAAAAATGCTGCTAATAAAGAACGAGATGTCATAAAAGTAAAAAATAAATAAAATAATAAATAAAAAAAAACTACAATAAGAAAAAATAAAAAGATTAGAAAAGAACACTTTTTTTGTGTATCTGGCTCTAATCAATAAATAAATTAAAATGATTATTTTTAATAAGAAGTAAAAAGAATTATAGTAAAATAATTATTTAATAATAATAATAATAATAATAATAATAATAATAATAATAATAATAATAATAATTATAATAATAAAAAATAAAAAAATACTATTATAATTTTTTTAATATCATTATTACTAATAAGTTTTACTATACTTTTTTTATTAATACCGTATATACTCGAGTATAAGCAGACCCGAGTATAAGCCGAGACCCCTAATTTCAACCCAAAATCCCAGGAAAAGTTATTGACTCGAGTATAAGCCTAGGGTGGGAAATGCATCATCCCCCCCCTGTCATCATCCAGACCCGTCATTAACATCCTCATCATCATCCCCTTGTCGTCATCCCACACATCCCCCCCTTCATCATCCCCTTATCATCCCACACATCCCCCCTTCATCATCCCCTTATCATCCCACACATCCCCCCTTCATCATCCCCTTATCATCCCACACATCCCCCCTTCATCATCCCCTTATCATCCCACACATCCCCCCTTCATCATCCCCTTATCATCCCACACATCCCCCCTTCATCATCCCCTTGTCATCATTCGCCCTCAGTGGTCTTCAACCTGCGGACCTCCAGAGGTTTCAAAACTACAACTCCCAGCAAGCCCGGGCAGCCATCGGCTGTCCGGGCTTGCTGGGAGTTGTAGTTTTGAAACCTCCGGAGGTCCGCAGGTTGAAGACCACTGCGGCCTTCGACATCATCCAGCCCCCTCTCACCCCCCTTTAGTTCTGAGTACTCACCTCCGCTCGGCGCTGGTCCGGTCCTGCAGGACTGTCCGGTGAGGAGGTGGTCCGGTGAGGAGGTGGTCCGGGCTGCTATCTTCACCGGGGGCGCCTCTTCTCCGCGCTTCCGGCCCGGAATAGAGGCGTTGCCTTGACAACGACGCAGAAGTACGTTGGCAATGAACGCACCTCTGCGTCGTTGTCAAGGCAACGTGACTATTCTGAGGCCGGGCCCGAAGCGCTTAGAAGAGGCCTCCCCGGTGAAGATAGCAGCCCGGAACCACTATCCCACCGGACGACCTCCTCACCGGACAGCCCTGCAGCACCGGACCAGCGCCGAGCGGAGGTGAGTACTGTACAGAACTAAAGGGGGTGAGAGGGGGCTGGATGATGTCGAAGGCCGCAGTGGTCTTCACCCTGCGGACCTCCGGAGGTTTCAAAACTACAACTCCCAGCAAGCCCGGACAGCCGATGGCTGGCCGGGCTTGCTGGGAGTTGTAGTTTTGAAACCTCTGGAGGTCCGCAGGTTGAAGACCACTGCGGGTGGGGGAGTTCACTCGAGTATAAGCCGAGGGGGGTGTTTTCAGCACGAAAAATCGTGCTGAAAAACTCGGCTTATACTCGAGTATATACGGTAATTTGTATTTATTTGATTGGAAAAATCTAATTAAATATGAATAATGCTAATTAAAAAATATAAATGTGGTTTTTATTTTGTATAAATAGTAATAAAAAGTAATTAATAATTATAAAAAAATCTATGCGATATATTACACGATACTTTAAGTTCCCTATGAAATTGCCCTCCTTCTTTACTGTCCACCTCTTGATTTGACATTAAAACCGTATTCATGATGAACCCCCCATTATCATAGACCACCACTTTTAGATCGGAGCCAGGGCGTCAGCAGGAAGCTGCAGCATTTCTCCTACAGCGTCCTCTGCAGCCAAAATGTCGTAAAGCGCGTGTCTGTATTGTGGCTGGTAGAGGACGGGATCGGGAACCCCTGTAATGTCCATAAAAAGGCACAAAGAGAAGTTTTCTTTTATTATCATAGTGAAACAGGGAAGCGGAATCGCACGTTACATTAGCTGCGGACACCGATCCCTTTTCTTTTATTCTCAGGGTTTAGAGATTGTGTTTCGGGTCGGCCTCGCTGTTCTTCAGATGAACCAGGCAGAACTGATGCAGCTGGATATGGAAGGGATGTTACAGGTAACATTATGGGTTTCTATTCTGAAGTAATTATATAAAATAAAAATCCTATATGGATAAAACAAACCCTGTGTGTTTCCTAATTAGTGTGCCTCCAGCTGTTGCAAAACTAAAAATCCCAGCATGCCCGGACAGCCGAAGGCTGTCCGGGCATGCTGGGAGTTTTAGTTTTGCAACAGCTGGAGGCACACTGGTTGCCAAACACTGCTGTAGATGGTAAACACTGAGACTGCCCCAAGTGGTGGACCTGTAAAATGTCAACTTGTAATTGTCTTTGCATTACTTTGACTTTTATTAAAGGAGTACTATGGCGCGTCAATGCAGAGAATGCTATAGGTCAATGGCACAGATGTCAACATTAAAAGGAGTACTATGACACTTTTTTTTATTTTTTATTTTTTAATTAACCCTCCGTGTCCAGGCTGCAAAATGAAACAAAACAAATTTTAACTCACCTGCCTACGTTTCCCTGTTGCTCCAATGTCTGTGTCCCGTTCTCTAGTCCCTGTCTTCTTCCGCTTCCTGCGGGTCGGTGAGTCACGATGCTCTCAGCGCATCCCCAGCCGCAGCGGGACATTGCTTTTGCCGGTGATATGCGGAGAGCAGCGGGACTCACCAACCCGCAGGAAGCGGAAGAAGACAGGGACCAGAGAACGGGACACAGACATTGGAGCAACAGGGAAACGTAGGCAGGTGAGTTAAAAATTTGTCTTGTTTCATTTTGCAGGCTGGGCACGGAGGGTTAATTAAAAAAAATAAATAAATAAAAAGCGCCATAGTACTCCTTTTTAATCTTGACATCTTTGTCATTGACCTATAGCATTCTCTGCATTGATGAGATTGACTTCTTTACATCTCTGCATTTGTGGGGTTGACTTATATTGGTCTCTGGATTGGTGGGATTGACTTATATAGGTCTCTGGATTGGTGGGATTGATTTATATAGGTCTCTGGATTGGTGGGATTGATTTATATAGGTCTCTGGATTGGTGGGATTGATTTATATAGGTCTCTGGATTGGTGGGATTGACTTGTATAGGTCTCTGGATTGGTGGGATTGACTTGTATAGGTCTCTGGATTGGTGGGATTGACTTATATTGGTCTCTGGATTGGTGGGATTGATTTATTTTGGTCTCTGCAGTGGTGAGATTGACATATATCTGTCTTGGCTTTGGTGTAATAGTTTTGTTTCCTTTTGCAGCACTTTCAGAAGGTCATTCCGCATCAGTTTGATGGAGGTCCTGAGAAGATGATTCAAGCTGCTTACCAAGTAAAATACAATGCAAAAAAGATGAAAAAGTAGGTGGTTTCCTTACAGCAAGTGCATTATAATAGAAAGTTAAAGGCAAAACAAACCAACCTGTGTGCTATGTCAAAAAGTATAACTCAATAGTGTTATTAGCCATAGTGCTGCTTTAGCATCTTCTGTTTAAGCTTTCTCTTCATTGTAAGCTGTTATGTCACGTCACAGCCTGTGAAAGTAGTCTCTTTCATCCCTATCCCCCCCCCCCCCCATTTCCTCCTGTCAGAACAGGGGCATGAGACCAGTTATGTGAAGGGGGAAGCAGGTATTACTGCTCATTAGTTTGACTTATGAGATAAGGCAGCAGTAAACCTTTTTTGAAGGAAAGGTCTATGGCCCAGATTAATCAAACTGTGAGAAAAAAAATTAAGTTTTTTTTTTTTGTTTTGTTTTTTCCCCCACAGCAACCAATCACAGCTCAGGTTTCACTACTTTGTTAGCTGAGTTGTGATTGGCTGCTGTGGGAAAATTACTCTTTCTCTCACACAGTTTAATAAATCTGGGCCTATGACTGAAAGGCTTCCTGCTGCCTTATCTAATGAGTCTGATGAGCAGTAATAACAGCTGCCTACTTCCCTGCACTGGTCTCATCCCAATCTGACACGAGGGGAGGGGGGCAGCAGGTAATGGCGCAGTCTGCTCTTTACAACTTGTGATGTCACAGCTTACAAGGGAGAAGACTGCTGTCTGTTCTAGCTTTTAGGTTGCAGTTGTATGTCTCTTCTGCATGTGGATACAGATGAAAGTGGCGCCCCCTTTTTGCTTGTTTTCCTCGCTTCCAATATCGGTTTGTCCTCAAGTATGAAGGGTTGTGCGGACAAGAACCAGACCAGTGACCTGTAGCTTCAGAAGCCTTTTAGGTGTTTGGTTTTTATAAAGATCTATTTATTTATGTACCAAGTGCGGAAAATACTTCAGCTCGTCTTCTCTATCCTATTGCTCATGATAGATTTTTGTTTTATTTCAGGTTAGAAAAAGAATACACTACAATAAAGACAAAAGAGATGGAAGAGCAAGTGGAAATCAAGGTATAAAAATATTAAATACTGATCAATGTTAATAGCATAAAAAAATATAAAAATATTTAGCACTGGGCAGATGGCCGTAGTGTTAAAGGATAGTCCAGCTCTTCACTTCTTATACCCGATCTACAGGATAGGAGATAAGTGTCTGATTGCGGAGGGTCTGATAGTTGGGACTCCCTGCAATCTCCTGCGCACGTAGTGGGGTTATCATGCATTTCTATGGTAGAGCCGGAAACACATGACTACAGCACTTGTGTACCTCTGGCTCTCCATTAGAGATTTATCAAGGGAGCGTGTCAACAGCGCTCCATGCACAAGGCGAGACGGGGTGCAGTCTCCTCGTGCACAGAATAACTCTGCGCCCCCCCCCCCCCCCAGTTAACTTTTCAGTGCACCGATACAGTTTAAAGTACTATCCAACCCTCCCCCCCTCCCCATTTCATCCCCCTCAATATAGTGCTGGGGTATTGGCGGGACATTAAAAAAACCTAATGCGCATCTATCCCTTGTCCCCCGTAAGTCTTCTGCAGATCCCGTTCTCTGGGCAGTCCTGTTGTCTTCTGTGCATTCTCCTTCACAATCGGCTGTTTTCAGGACCTTCCTGGTCGACCAGTTACTGGCTGACACATGACACTGCTGGGGCCACTGATTGGCGGAGCAGGAAGGTCCTACAGCTACTTGTCATGGGCACAGAAGACTCCATGACTGCTTGAAGGAGAACAGGATCAGATAAACACTCAACCTGGGCTCGGTGAGCGTCATGGGTTTTAATTATTCCCTGCAGCCCAGCACCATATTACACACACAGCGCGGTTTAAAGGGTTATTCAGAATAAGAAATACTTATCCTATCCACATGATAGAGGGATAAGTTTTGTTTTTCCAAACCGTTGTGCCTCCAGCTGTTGTGTAACTACAACTCCCGGGGTGGTCTTGGCTATTGCACTTCCCACAATCTGACGCCTATTCTCTATCCTCTTAAATCTGTAATTTTTCTGTTTTGTCGTTCAGAGGTTGCGCACAGAGAACCGGCTGCTGAAGCAACGCATCGAAACCTTGGAGAAGGTAAGACTTTATACACATTTTGATCCAGGGGCTGATAGATTTGGCATTTTTAGGGCCTGTTGACATTTCACAAATGATGTTAATGTAAATATTTGTTTCATCTTTAATAAAGTAGCATAGTGGGGCGGTTATTACACTTACACCGCGTGTCCTTTAATACGGGTTTAGCAGATGTTCTGTGCACAGTCCGAGGCCACAGACAATAACTACTGCTGCTGTGTAAGCCCTTATGTCACTATATTGACGAAAAAATAAAAAAGTTGAAGGGGTTCTCTGCCCCTAGACATCTTATCAACCATCCAATCAGATGTCTGATGGCAGGGGTCCTGGGGCTGTGGACCCCCGCGATCTTGGTTACGGCACCATAGACATCCAGTACACAGAACAAACTTTGCTCCGTGCAGGATGACTGGCTATATGAGGCAGAGGCTCATGAGGTCACGCCCCGCTCGTGATGTCACGTGCCACGCCCCCTCAATGCAAACTTATGGGAGGGGGCGTAGCTGTGACTTCACGAGCCTCCGGCGCTGCACCCGATGCACTAAACGAACGCCGGGAGATCGCGGGCGTCCACAGTGGCGGAGCCCCCACTATCAGACATCTTATCCCCTATTCTTTGGATAGGGGATAGGGATAAGATGTCTAGGGAGGGAGAACCCCTTTAAAGCTATTGAGATGAAACGATGGAAAAAATGGTTTGAGCAGGAAGATAAAGCAATTTGTTTGGTCGCTAAGAGGTTAAAGGGGTAATCCACTGGAAAACGTAATTTTTTTTTTTTTATTAATCAACTGGTGCTAGAAATTACTTCTATTAAAAAATCTTAATGCTTCCAGTACTACTTAGCTGCTGAATACTACAGCGGAAATTCTTTTCTTTTTGGAACACAGAGCTCTCTGCTGACATCATGAGCACAGTGCTCTCTGCTGACATCTCTGTCCATTTTAGGAACTGTCCAGAGTAGGAGAAAATCCCCATAGCAAACATATGCTGCTCCGGACAGTTCCTAAAATGGACAGAGATGTCAGCAGAGAGCACTGTGCTCGTGATGTCAGCAGAGAGATCTGTGTTCCAAAAAGAAAAGAACTTCCTCTGTAGTATTCAGCAGCTAATAAGTACTGGAAGGATTAAGATTTTTTTTAAAGAAGTAATTTACAAATCTGTTTAACGGGGCGTGACATCATGAGGGGGTGGGGCTATTATGCCACGAGCTCCCGGGTTCGGAACAGTTTGTTCCAAACGCTGAGAAGCGAAGTACCCCCTGCCCCCTACGGACCAATTGCTGTTCATTTGCGAGTCTCCTACATGGGAATGATTCAGGCCAATCTTACATCACGTCAGTGACTCGGGGGCCAGTAGACGAGCCCCGATATGCCATGAAGGAAATGGGGGTCACACAGTATTGAGATTATATTTTATTGCATCTATTTTAATGATGACAGATAAAGCCTTAGTGTAAGGCAGTTTCCCATCCAGGGTGCCTTCAGCTGTTGTAAAACTACAACTCCCAGCAACGGCTGTCCGGGCATGCTGGGAGTTTTGTAACAGCTGAAGGCACCCTGGATGGGAAACACTGGTGTAGAACCACATTTTTTTAACGTTTGTCTCGGCTTAGTTTGTCCAACATCTACCACGGGGCACACGTTTACTTAAAAGGGGTTATCCAGGAAAAAACTTTTATATATCAACTGACTCGAAAGTTAAACAGATTTGTAAATTACTTCTATTAAAAAATCTTAATCCTTTCAGTACTTATGAGCTGCTGAAGTTGAGTTGTTCTATTCTGTCTAAGTGCTCTCTGATGACACCTGTCTCGGGAACTGTCCAGAGTAGAAGCAAATCCCCATAGCAAACCTCTTCTACTCTGTGCAGTTCCCGAGACAAGCAGAGATGTCAGCAGAGAGCACTGTTGCCAGACAGAAAAGAACAACTCAACTTCAGCAGCTGATGGTTATTGGAAGGGTTAAGATTTTTTAATAGAAGTAATTTACAAATCTGTTTAACTTTCTCGTGCCAGTTTAAAGGGGTAGTCCAGTGGTGAAAAACGTATCCCCCTATCCTAAGGATAGGGGATAAGTTTGATATCGCGTGGGGTCCAACCGCTGGACACTGCTGCCAGATAGCGGGTGTCGACCATCGCACGAAGCTGCGGCTGACACGCCCCCTCAATACATCGCTATGGCAGAGCTGGAGATTGCCGAAGGCAGCGCTCCGGCTCTGCCATAGAGTTGTATTGAGGGGGCGTGTCAGCCGCTGCTTCGTACGGTGGTCAACACGTCCCCTTCCCGCGGGCTTTCGGGGCCCCGTTCAGCAGATCGCGGGGGGCCCCAGCGGTCAGCCCCCCCCCCCCCCCCCCCCCCCCACCCCCCCCCCCCCCCCCCCCGATCTGAAACTTATCCCCTATCCTTAGGACAGGGTATACATTATTCACCACTGGATATCTCCTTTTAATGTAGTTTAGTAGGTAGTACCCAAAATACACAGAATATACAGTAGTTATTGTTAGACTACATTCTGTCTTGAAAGTGAAAGGGCCGCCATGGTATAGATCAGAGCGCCTGTTTGCCGGTAACTCTCAGTTGTTGTTGCGCCAAAATAAAGTAAATTTATATTTTATTGAATAGAATTTATCGTGCTGATGATTTTCATTGTTGCCCTGTAACAACCAATCACAGCACTTCTTTAATTTCCTTGATAATTGGATGATTTGTGGTGAATGGTTGCTATGGGCAACAAGGACACATTTTCCCTATTATTTTTAACTCTTTTTGTCAGCCTGCAGGCTATGATCTCCACCTCATGTAATCTCACACCTTCCTCCTCTGGAATCTTTGCCCTCGCACAATCCATTTTACCTCCTTTTGAATATTTTAGAATTAATCATTGCACCCGGTCGTATGTTTAGATGATGGCGGTCACAGGTCCCTCTCCTCGGTCTGACCAATCCTCAGCTTCCCCCTTACACGGATAGCGCCCTCCTCTGGTGTTTGGGCACTGACTGGGCCTGGAGTTGGCTTAGGAAATACTGCGCTTGGTCGTGTAGTTTCCAAAACCGTATGCGCACCCCTGTACATCAGGCTGGAGACCCCCATCATGTGTCCCTTAGGTTCCAGAATGGAGGCCTCCATATGGTCGGGATAGAAATGACTCTGAGAACAATCACAGGTCTCCCCTATCCTTCCTTCCTTCTGGAATCTGTTCCTTTTTGTCATGTAAGGGGCGACATTTACAGATGTGAGATTAGTTAAGAAATTTCTACGTCCGTCCAATTTATGAGAATGAAGCTTCATCCATTTATGCTTGATTCTTAAATAGGTACTCCGCCCCTAGACATCTTATCCTCTATCCAAACATTAGGGGATAATATGCCGTCACACCCCCCTCCCATAGACTTACATTGAGGGGGTGTGGCTGTGACATCACGAGTGGGGCATGATTGTGACGTCACCTGCCTCCGCCCCATATCGCCAGTCAGAAGTTCACTCTGTGCACCGGATGTCTGGGGTGCCACAACCAAGATCGCAGGGGGCCCGCCACTGGGGGCCATCTTATCCCCCAGCCATCAGATGTCTAGGGGCTGAGTACCCCTTTAAGCCGCTGCCAGAAGAGGCAGCAGTCTGGGTGGGGTAGGGGGACAGAGGAGTCTAGAGAGGGGAAGAGGGGGACATGAGTCGGGAGGGAGAAGGAACTGGGAAGAGAAGTCGGAAGGGGGAAAGAATGGGAAGGGAAGGCCTGGGGGGGGGGGGGGAAGTGTGGAGGGAGGAAGAGGAAGGAGGAGTCTGGAGGGAGGAAGAGGAAGGGGGATTCTGGAGGGAGGAAGAGAGGAAGGGGGAGTCTGGAGGGAGGAAGAGAGGAAGGGGGAGTCTGGAGGGGGGGGAGAGAGGAAGGGGGGAGTCTGGAGGGGGGGAGAGAGGAAGGGGGAGTCTGGAGGGGGGGAGAGAGGAAGGGGGAGTCTGGATGGGGGAAGAGAGGAAGGGGGAGTCTGGATGGGGGAAGAGAGGAAGGGGGAGTCTGGATGGGGGAAGAGAGGAAGGGGGAGTCTGGAGGGGGGAAGAGAGGAAGGGGGAGTCTGGAGGGGGGAAGAGAGGAAGGGGGAGTCTGGAGGGAGGAAGAGGAAGGGGGAGTCTGGAGGGAGGAAGAGGAAGGGGGAGTCTGGAGGGAGGAAGAGGAAGGGGGAGTCTGGAGGGAGGAAGAGGAAGGGGGAGTCTGGAGGGAGGGGAGGGAGGAAGAGGAAGGGGGAGTCTGGAGGGGGGAAGAGGAAGGGGGAGTCTGGAGGGGGGAAGAGAGGAAGGGGGAGTCTGGAGGGGGGAAGAGAGGAAGGGGGAGTCTGGAGGGAGGAAGGGGAGTCTGGAGGGAGGAGAGAGGAAGGGGGAGTCTGGAGGGGGAAGAGAAGGGGGAGTCTGGAGGGAGGAAGGGGGAGTCTGGAGGGAGCGAAGGGGGAGTCTGGAGGGAGGAAGAGGAAGGGGGAGTCTGGAGGAGGAGAGGAAGGGGGAGTTGGAGGAGGAAGAGGAAGGGGGAGTCTGGAGGGGGGAAGGGGGAGTCTGGAGGGAGGAAGGGGGAGTCTGGAGGGAGGAAGAGAGGAGGGGGAGTCTGGAGGGAGGAAGAGAGGAAGGGGGAGTCTGGAGGGAGGAAGAGTGGAGGGGGGAAGAGAGGAAGGGGGAGTCTGGAGGGGGAAGAGAGGAAGGGGGGAGTCTGGAGGGGGGAAGAGAGGAAGGGGAGTCTGGAGGGGGAAGAGAGGAAGGGGGAGTCTGGAGGGGGGAAGAGAGGAAGGGGGAGTCTGGAGGGGGGGAAGAGAGGAAGGGGGAGTCTGGAGGGGGGAAGAGAGGAAGGGGGAGTCTGGAGGGGGGAAGAGAGGAAGGGGGAGTCTGGAGGGGGGAAGAGAGGAAGGGGGAGTCTGGAGGGGGGAAGAGAGGAAGGGGGAGTCTGGAAGGAGGAAAGGTAGAAGGGTGCCAGTCTGGAGTTTGGGGAGGCGTTGGTCAGCAGCTTTTTCTTCTCCAGTGTACAGAGCGGAGCGTCCATGTCTATGTGGGGATTGAGAGAACACACGGACAGCGATCTGAAGTGTGTGGTTGGTTCAGAGGTCGTATTGAGCCATAATATGGTCGTGTGCACAGGGTGGAGAATCGCCTTATCAGCTGAATTTTTGTTTTATTTTGACTATTTCTGCTTTTTAATACATTTCAGAGACGGTAGCGTCGCCTCCTCACTCTACACACGTTTTTGTATTTTCTTGGTGCTTTTATTTTTTCATTTCTCTTCTGAATTTCCTTTCTGAATTTTTCCTTTCCATAGGAGAGTGCATCCTTGGCAGATAGATTGATCCAGGTATAGTCATCCCGTCTTGTCCTCAATACCCCCCCCGATCCCGGTTAATCCCGTGTGTTTTGTTCTGTAATCTCTGGGGTCCGATGCATGCGGTATTATCACATGCATCTCTATGTATATACCCCATATAACCTGCTACAGTCCATCTGTTCTAATGACTAAATCATGGTGACCTGCACGCTGTCTAACCCATTTTTAATTAAAACAAAAAAATATATAAAATGAAAAACCAAAAACTTTATCGTTCCTCACAATTAACATTTTTTTTTAAATCGATGAAACCAAACTAACTGCATTGCATGGTCCGAGCTCCATCATTTTGCATGATTCTAATCCCAATTGGAATGTCCGATGTCATCTTCATTTTTGCTTACGTCATTTTCTCTTGTGTAAATCACGTATAATAACGCAGTCCGGACTGTATGGAGAACAACTTGAGCTGACGAACTTAGTGACGCTGTTGGGTAAATTTCTTAGAGGCGGCCATTGTGGAAGGAGAGCAAAGATCTGCATAAAGCAGCTTATAAACCCGCTAGAACCTGGGCCCAGCATGGCGGACCTTGCCTTAGGTAGGCTCAGTATCAGATCTGTAGGGGTCTGACTCCCGAGACCCCCGCTGATCTGAGGAATGAAGGGGCTCATGCAAACCTGCAGCCACCTAATCTCTTACCAGGTCTAGCTGTGTACTTACAGTAGCGGCTGTACCTATTGCAGCACGTTTATTTAATGTGCAGTGAGTGAACATTGACCGTGCAGGGAAAATAATGTGCAGGGAGTATACGTTTACAGTGCATGAAGAAAATGTTCAGTGAGTAAACATTTACATTGCAGGGAGAATAATGTGCAGTGAGTAAACATCCAGGAATATTTTCCTACATGGTGGATGTTTACTCACTGTGCATTAATGTGCAGTGAGTAAACATCCATGATGCAGGAATAAAAAGGCAGAGAGTAAACATCCACAGTGCAGGGAGAAAAAGTAAACCTCTCCAGTGCAGAGAAAATGAGTGACCCCTTTAATATAATAACCTGTAAATCCCCATTTAGCAGCAGTCACGTCAAATGAATAAGCATGAGTAAACATCTACAGTTTATTTAAATGGTACAAGCTGCAACACCAGATACCTCCACTACCGAGCATATGGAGCTCTGCCTGGAAAAGTGTTATATCCAGCATTGTGCCGCCTCTAGTCAGCTGGTCTGCAAGTGTGTAAGGGAGGTGTAGACCCCTCCCCCCCCCAATCAAATATTGGTGGGCTAAATTTAGGATGGACCATCAATTCTGAAGTCCTTGATAAACTCTTTAAAGGGTTACTCCAGTGCTCCTGAACATTTTGTTCAGAACGCTCTGAGCCAGAGGCCGTGACGTCACGCCATGCCCCCTCCATTCATGTCTATGGGAGGGGGCATGTCATCCGACATGCCCCCTCTCATAGACATGAATGGAGGTGGCGTGAGGGGTCGTGACGTCCCGATCACTTCTGCAGGAACCCGGCGTTTGTTTAGAATGCCAGGTGCTACGGGACCCCCACGATCAGACATCTTAACCCCTATTCTTTTGGATAGAGGATAAGATATCTAGCAGCGGAGTACCCCTTTTAAGTTGGACTCCAGAGAATATACAGTCATGGCTGTAAATGTTGGCACCCCTGAAATTTTTCAAGGAGATGAAGCATTTCTCACAGAAAAGGATTGCGGCCGATAAAAGAAAAGAACACAGTACCTACAGTGAAATATGGTGGAGGTCAGTGATGTTTTGGGTGTTTTGCTGCCTCTGGCACTGGGGGCCTTGAATGTGTACAAGACATCATGAAATCTGAGGATTACCAATGGATTCTGGGTCGCACTGTACAGCCCAGTGTCAGAAAGCTGGGGTTGCGTCCAAGATCTTGGGTCTTCCAGCAGAACAATGACCCCAAACATGCATCAAAAAGCCCCAGAAATGGATGACAACAAAGCGCTGGAGAGTTCTGAAGTGTCAGCAATGAGTCCAGATCTAAATCCCATTGATCACCTGTGGAGAGATCTTATAATTACTGTTGGGAAAAGGCGCCTTCCAATAAGAGAGACCTGGAGCAGTTTGTAAAGGAAGAGTGGTCCAACATTCCGGCTGAGAGGTGTAAGAAGCTTATTGATGGTTATAGGAAGACACTGATTTCAATTATTTTCTCAAAAGGGTGCGCAACCAAATATTAAGTTAAGGGTGCCAATAATTTTGTCCAGACCATTTTTGGAGTTTGGTGACATTATGTCCAATTTGCTTTTTTCCTCCTTTTTTGGTTTAGTCCCAATACACACAAAGGGAATAAACATGTGTATAGGAAAACCTGTGTTACTGCAATCCTTTCCTGTGAGAAATACTTCATTTTCTTGAAAAACTTCAGTGGTGCCAACATTTACGGCCATGACTGTATGTTTTTCAACTCAACAGGTGTAAGAAAGTTAAGCAGATTTGTAAATTACTTAAAAATCTTAATCCTTCCAGTACTTAGCTGCTGTATGCTCCACAGGAAGTTGTGTAGTTCTTTCCAGTCTGACTCCAGTGCTCCCTGCTGCTATCTCTATTCGTGTTTGTTCTGGGAATATGTTACCACTCTGCACAGTTTCTGACATGGACAGAGGTGGCAGCAGAGAGCACTGCATCTAACTGGAAAAACTATACAACTTCCTTCATGACATACAGCAGCTGATAAGTACTGGAAGGATTGAGATTTTTAAATAGAATTTGCAAAGTATTGGAAACTATTACAAAGAAGAATATTCAAGTTATTCCAGCTCCCCTTTACCGTGAGATGGTTATTTGCCTCATAGGGCATATGGCATTGGGTTGTCGTTAAGTAGTCAACCCCTTTTAATCAAAAAAGTAGCACAAATGACAGGACACATATTGGCGGAAAAATGCATGCAAATATGTGGTGCATGCCAAAAATGGCTAGAGAATATGGTGACATTTTGTCCCCGCAAAATTTGGCCTTTCTGAAAGGGGTACTCCGGTGGAAAACATTTTTTTTTTTTTTTTTTTTTTTTTTTTAATCAACTGGCTCCAGAAAGTTAAACAGATTTGTAAATTACTTCTATTTAAATCTATTACATCTATTTAAAAATCTTAATCCTTCCAGTACTTATCAGCTGCTGTATGCTGCACATGAAGTTGTGTAGCTCTCTCCAGTCTGACCACAGTGCTCTCTGCTGACACCTCTGTGCGTATCAGGAACTATCCAGAGCAGGAGAGGTTTGCTATGGGGATTTGCTCCTACTCTGGACAGTTCCTGACATGGACAGAGGTGTCAGCAGAGAGCACTGTGGTCAGACTGGAAAGAACTACAAAACTTCCTGTGGAGCATACCGCAGCTGGTAAGTACTGGAAGGATTAAGATTTTTAAATAGAAGTAATTTACAAATCTGTTTATCTTTCTGACACCAGTTGATTTTTTTTTATAAATTTGTTTTCCACCAGAGTACCTCTTCAAGACTAAGTTAGGGCTGAAATATTGTCATATCCAATATGGATTCCTCCGACACAATGGCCGCCTCTATTCTGTTAACCTGACCTGTAATCTTTACCTATTGAACATACAGCAGATCTCTCAAGGCTTTTCTCAATACATCTGGATTGCTCAAAAACCTTAAAATTATGTCCAAAGGGACAAGTGACAAGGGCCCAGGAGGCAGAGGAAAACTACCTCATAAAACGGGAGCTGGCCACCATGAAGCAGCAGAATGATGAGTCCAGCGGTAAGCTGGAGCAGGCCCAGTACACCATCAGCGAGCTGCGGCAACAACAGCAATTGGTAAGGAGCCCGGCTGCACTCTGACCTGCGCCCACCCTGCTCTCCTCTCTGCACCCCTCTCTGATGATTTTCTTTATTATGGTGTCTGGGAATAACTTTCTTCTTCACTTACTGCAGTGTTTCCCAACCAGTGTGCCTCCAGCTGTTGCAAAACTAAAACTCCCAGCATGCCCGGACAGCCTTTGGCTGTCCGGGCATGCTGGGAGTTTTAGTTTTGCAACAGCTGGAGGCACACTGGTTGGGAAACACTGGCTTAATGATTGAACAGTCTTGCTAACCCACCCCACCACCACACACACACACACACACACATCATCGGAAAACAGACATACCTGAAAGATCCAGAAAAATGATTCGGCTGCACAGAGATCACACCCGGCAATCCAGTCTGAGGGTTGGATGAATATTTAACCAGTTATATTCCTAAATATCTGGTGTAGAATTAGAGTTGCAAGAAAAAGTGAAATCTTTGTCATTCTCTGGATTGCTGCTGTGATTACTAGTATAATGCGGCCTCTCTGTTTTCTAAATCACAATTATGGACGAATGCATGTAAGTAATCGAATACGTACAGTTGTACAATTCATGTGTTTTTATAATCAATGTTTTAAATAATACACAGTGAGTAAACATCTACAGTGCAGGGAGAAAATGGTGCAGTGAGTAAACATCTACAGTGCAGGGAGAATAATGTGCAGTGAGTAAACGTGTACAGTGCAGGGAGAAAAATGTGCAATGAGTAAACATCTACAGTGCAGGGAGAATAATGTGCAATGAGGAAACATCTACAGTGCAGGGAGAATAATGTGCAGTGAGGAAACATCTACAGTGCAGGGAGAATAATGTGCAGTGAGGAAACATCTACAGTGCAGGGAGAACAATGTGCAGTGAGGAAACATCTACAGTGCAGGGAGAAAAATGTGCAGTGAGGAAACATCTACAGTGCAGGGAGAATAATGTGCAATGAGGAAACCTCTACAGTGCAGGGAGAATAATGTGCAGTGAGGAAACATCTACAGTGCAGGGAGAATAATGTGCAGTGAGGAAACATCTACAGTGCAGGGAGAATAATGTGCAGTGAGTAAACATCCAGAAATATTTTCCTGCAGGGTGAATGCTTTCTCACTGCGCATTTTTTCTCCCTGCACAGTGGATATTTACTCATTATGCATTAATGAGTGATTATATACAGTGCAGGGAGAAAGATGTGCAGTGAGTAAACATCTACAGTGCAGGGAGAAAAATGTGCTGTGATTAAACATCTACGATTAGACATCTACAGTGCAGAGAAAATAAGTGACCTCTTTTTAATATAATAACCTCTAATTCCCCATTTAGAAGCAGTCATGTACACTGCACAGTGAGTAAACCTCTACCGTGCGTGGGAGAAAAGTGAACCCTTGAATGTTATTACCTGTAAATCCCAATTTAGCCACAATCCCCTCCAACAGTTTTTCTCGGGAAGCAATGTGTGCTCCAAGGGTTAAACTGAGGATCTGACTCAACTTCTTTAGTTTATTTTCCTTTGTTCTTTAGGTCATTGTCTTGTCGACTTTGCAAAACTACAACTCCCAGCATGCCCGGACAGCCAAAGGCTGTCTGGGCATGCTGGAAGTTGTAGTTTTTCCACATCTGGCGGTCCATAGTTTGGAGACCACTGGCCTAGAAGTTGTCTTCCTGGTATAGGAGCATAGAGAGAGAGAGTTTAAGATATGTCAAACCATGCACCCAGGTCTTCTAGTTTTGTAGCCTTTTCAAGCTTTATTTGTCTTTTATAACTAGTCTTCTGAAAGTTGTTTGTATCACGGAATAGTTCACACTAAGCAGACAGATGTCAGTGCCCAGTCTTTGTGAACTCCGCACATAACCTCTCACCTCCTGGAAACACCTTTTATCCATTATCTCTGGTAAGGGTCAGTATCACAGGTTCATTTGCCTTTTCTCCCTGCACTGTGGATGTTAACTCAATAACTTTTTTTTTCCGTCTCAAATTGTGACTGTTCTCAGTCTGACTTTGTTTTATTAGTAATCGATGCTGAAGTTCGGGGTTTTCTTTTTTCCTTGCAACTGTACACCCCTGGAGTGTTATGACAGTAAGACTTTTTTGTTTTGTTTCAGTATGCAGAATTGTTTTTGTGGGTTTTACATGTTGTAGCTGAACGCAGGGAGTGACAACTGCAGTGTTTAAAGGGGTACTCCAGTGGAAAACATATATATATTTTTTTAAATCAACTGGTGTCAGAAAGTTACAGATTTGTAAACGACAAATCTGTTTACCTTTCTGGCACCAGTTGATTTAATAAAAAATGTTTTCCACTGGAGTACCCCTTTAAATATGTTTTTATATGTGAACATGCTTTTCACGGGCTCGCCCCTTAATATCCTACTTTATAAGATCCTTTAAATGGCAAGGTTGTATTCACACTGCGTTTTTGTTACATTTTCTGTGTCTATGTGTTGCAGCTATGTACTTGTTATGGTGCCCCCCTGTGGTTGTTCTGATTACCTTTTTGTACGCCCTCCTCATGTGCGCAGTGCTGGTGGTTGCACATGCTCAGTATGTCATACTATGCTGGGATTTGCTGCACTATAAGTGGATTTTTTTCCCTTATGTGGACATTCAGAATTAAAAGAGCACCAGGGGGCGTCATAACACGTATGTAATGCACTGTTGCTTTCGTAAAGGGGTAATCCGGGGAACTAAACCCATAGCCCATCCTTTCCCTCTCACCAACCTACTGTATATACTCGAGTATAAGCCGACCCGAGTATAAGCCGAGACCCCTAATTTCAACCCAAAATCCCAGGAAAAGTTATTGACTCGAGTATAAGCCTAGGGTGGGAAATACCTCATCCCCCCCCTGTCATCATCCAGACCCGTCATTAACATCCTCATCATCATCATCCCCTTGTCATCATCCCACACATCCCCCCTTCATCATCCCCTTATCATCCCACACATCCCCCCTTCATCATCCCCTTGTCATCATCCCACACATCCCCCCTTCATCATCCCCTTATCATCCCGCACATCCCCTTATCATCCCACACATCCCCCCTTCATCATCCCCTTATCATCCCACACATCCCCCCTTCATCATCCCCTTGTAATCATCCCACACCCCCCCTTCATCATCCCCACCCCCCTTCATCATCCCCACACACCCCCCCCCTTCATCATCCTCTTCTCATCATTCGCCCTCAGTGGTCTTCAACCTGCGGACCTCCAGAGGTTTCAAAACTACAACTCCCAGCAAGCCCGGGCAGCCATCGGCTGTCCGGGCTTGCTGGGAGTTGTAGTTTTGAAACCTCCGGAGGTCCGCAGGTTGAAGACCACTGCGGCCTTCAACATCATCCAGCCCCCTCTCACCCCCTTTAGTTCTGAGTACTCACCTCCGCTCGGCGCTGGTCCGGTCCTGCAGGGCTGTTCGGTGAGGAGGTGGTCCGGTGAGGAGGTGGTCCGGGCTGCTATCTTCACCGGGGGCGCCTCTTCTCCGCGCTTCCGGCCCGGAATAGAGGCGTTGCCTTGACAATGACGCAGAATTACGTTGGCAATGAACGCACCTCTGCGTCGTTGTCACGGCAACGTGACTATTCTGAGGCCGGGCCCGAAGCGCTTAGAAGAGGCCTCCCCGGTGAAGATAGCAGCCCGGAACACTATCCCACCGGACCACCTCCTCACCGGACAGTCCTGCAGGACCGGACCAGCGCCGAGCGGAGGTGAGTACTCAGAACTAAAGGGGGTGAGAGGGGGCTGGATGATGTTGAAGGCGGCAGTGGTCTTCAACCTGCGGACCTCCGGAGGTTTCAAAACTACAACTCCCAGCAAGCCCGGACAGCCGATGGCTGCCCGGGCTTGCTGGGAGTTGTAGTTTTGAAACCTCTGGAGGTCCGCAGGTTGAAGACCACTGCGGGTAGGGGAGTTCACTCGAGTATAAGCCGAGGGGGGGTGTTTTCAGCACGAAAAATCGTGCTGAAAAACTCGGCTTATACTCGAGTATATACGGTATGTATTTGTCTAAATATCATCCATTAGCTATATAGAGCAGTTTCCCTCTTTCAGCTGTCACTTACATGCAGGGAGTGAGAGAGAGACTTCCTATTCAGATCCTGCTTGTCTTTGTGTAAACCCCTCACTGAGAGCAACCCCCACCCTCCTGTAAGGCAAACACCACGTGATTTGTCTTCGCAGCCACACTTCCCTCTCCCTCTGTAAGGATCTTGCCGGCAGAGAAGCCCAGTCTCCTCAGCACATAACGCTGCTCTTTGCCTGCTGTAGATCTAATCACTGACTGCTGCCATTCAGACAGGCATGATTTATTGCTGGGGGAAGGATAGTGTGTAAGAAAATACATGTACAGTGTGTGCTGCTCACTGTGTTTACAACAACACAGCATGCAAAGAGATAGTAAGAGCATTTGGCTGGCATTACACAGAGCCGCACTGACTGGGAGTTGTATTCTGGGCTGCAAACAAGGAAAAAAAGAATATTAAGGAGACAACAGGGGCAACAGGAGCTGCCAAACCACATGGATAACTACAGGGTTATCACAGAACAGGTATTGTGGTGGCTTTGGGGCATTTTTATTTTTCTTCCCCGGAGCACCCCTTTAATATGTAATCTTGGGGCACCATTCTTTGGGGCTCAATCAGATGCTCGACCTCTTGGACTCGTGGACTTCCAGCATGCAGGATAGGGGTATATTCACACATGGTGAAAAATACCTGTTGCGGATGTGACCTCTATTCTGTAGTAAAATCTGCTGCAGGTTTTAAATGTAAGTCTATCAAAGAATCCCAATTAAAACTTTGTCCATCCAGAGCTTATATGAAAATTGATTATTGTGCAGGACTGTGCACTATAATCATTTTTCTACATAACTTTGGTTTTCATTTCTGGACCGGAATAGCTTTCTGAGCTCCCGTTTCCCCCCCCTCCCCGCCCTTGCCTTATCAACATAGAGATAGATCAACAAGGTGATAACTTGGCTCACCCTATAAGGCCCAAACTGCTTAAAGGGGTACTTTAAAAAAAAAAAATTATATCAACTGATGTCCGAAAGTTAAACAGATTTGTGAATTGCTTCTATTTAAAAATTTAAATCCTTCTAGAACTTATTAGCTGCTGTATGCTCCACAGGAAGTTGTGTAGTTCTTTTCAGTCTGACCACAGTGTTCTCTGGAACTGTCCAAAGCAGGAGAGGTTTGCTATGGGGATTTGCTCCTACTCTGGACCGTTCCTGACACAGACAGAGGTGTCGGTAGAGAGCACTGTGGTCAGGCAGAAAGGAAATTAAATAAGAAAAGAACTTCCTGTGGAGCATACAGCAGCTGGAATGATTACTATTATCTAATAGAAGTAATTTACAAATCTGTAACTTTCTGGCACCAGTTGATTTAAAATAAAATAAAATTCCACCGGAGTACCCCTTTAAGGTACAAACTACACATCAGGCCTGACATGTTACGGTTTTAAGACCTTAAAGGGGTACTCTGGTGGAAAATAATTAATTTAAATCAGCTGCTGTATGCTCCACAGGAAGTTCTTTTCTTTTAGAATTTCCTTTCTGCCTGACCACAGTGCTCTCTGCTGACACCTCTGTCCATGTCAGGAACTGTCCAGATTAGGAGCAAATCTCCAAAGCAAACCTCCTGCTCTAGACAGTTCCTGACACGGACAGAGGTGTCAGCAGAGAGCACTGTGGTCAGACTGGAAAGAACTACAGAACTTCTTGTGGAGAATACAGCAGCTGATAAGTACTGGAAGGATTAAGATTATTAAATAGAAGTAATTTACAAATCTGTTTAACTCTCTGGCACCAGTTGATTTAAAACAAAATTGTTTTCCACTGGAGTTCCCCTTTAAGACTTTACTTAATAAATAAGTAACTTTAATTATTTTCCGTACAGTATGAATATCTGCTGTGTGTGCATTTGGTCTTACAGTCTCGCGGTTGTGACTTTGGCCACTTTCACAATTGTGTATTTTGCATCAGTATTTGTAACCAAAACTACAAAGTTGGCGACAAATACTGATGTGTGAATACGGCTGTACTGACGTTTGCAAATAAATGTGATTGTAACCTTATTTAGTTTAATTGCTGATGTCGGTCCAGAAATGATTGTGATGATGGTAAATACTGGTAAGAACGTGCGGCGGAGTCTGCGAGACGTCATCAGGTGAATGATGAGAGGATTGTCTGCAGGATGATGTCTCCTAATGATGTGTAAGGTGACACGGTCGTCCATTATACATGAGGTGGGGTCAGTTACTCGGAGCGGATCATAAAGTGTGTAAAGATCTCAGATGATTCCGGCGTTACATTATACGCTGCGCGCTCAGCTCCGCAGTGACGCACACGGATGACAGCTGCACGGCTCACACGGACTGCCTGATGGGGATCCTGATTTTCATGTCACTTTTTGTGTCTTTGTCTATTATTGTCTAGTTTAACCCCTTAAGGACTCAGCCCATTTTGGCCTTAAGGACTCAGACAATTAAATTTTTACGTTTTCATTTTTTCCTCCTCGCCTTCTAAAAATCATAACTCTTTTATATTTTCATCCACAGACTAGTATGAGGGCTTGTTTTTTGCGTGACCAGTTGTCCTTTGTAATGACATCACTCATTATATCATAAAATGTATGGCGCAACCAAAAAACACTATTTTTGTGGGGAAATTAAAACGAAAAACGCAGTTTTGCTAATTTTGGAAGATTTTGTTTTCACGCCGTACAATTTATGGTAAAAATGACGTGTGTTCTTTATTCTTAGGGTCAATACGATTAAAATGATACCCATTATTATATAATTTTATATTATTGTTGCGCTTAAAAATCACAAAAATCACAAACTTTTTAACCAAATTAGTATGTTTATAATCCCTTTATTTTGATGACCTCTAACTTTTTTATTTTTCCGTATAAGCGGCGGTATGGGGGGCTCACTTTTTGCGCCATGATCTGTACTTTTTTTTGATACCACATTTGCATATAAAAAACTTTTAATACACTTTTTATAACTTTTTTTTTAATAAAATGTATTAAAAAAGTAGGAATTTTGGACTTTATTTTTTTTCGTTCACGCCGTTCACCGTACGGGATCATTAACATTTTATTTTAATAGTTCGGACATTTACGCACGCGGCGATACCAAATATGTCTATAAAAAATGTTTTTTACGCTTTTTGGAGGTAAAATAGGAAAAAACGGACGTTTTACTTTTTTATTGGGGGAGGGGATTTTTCACTTTTTTTTACTTTTACATTTTTTTACATTTTTTTTTACACTTGAATAGTCCCCATAGGGGACTATTCATAGCAATACCATGATTGCTAATACTGATCTGTTCTATGTATAGGACATAGAACAGATCAGTATTATCGGTCATATCCTGCTCTGGTTTGCTTGATCACAGACCAGAGCAGGAGACGCCGGGAGCCGGACGGAGGAAGGTGAGGGGACCTCCGTGCGGCGTTATGAATGATCGGATCCCCGCAGCAGCGCTGCGGGCGATCCGATCGTTCATTTAAATCGCGAACTCCCGCAGATGCCGGGATCTGTATTGATCCCGGCACCTGAGGGGTTAATGGCGGACGCCCGCGAGATCGCGGGCGTCGGCCATTGCCGGCGGGTCCCTGGCTGCGATCAGCAGCCGGGATCAGCCGCGCATGACACAGGCATCGCTCCGATGCCCGCGGTTATGCTTAGGACGTAAATGTACGTCCTGGTGCGTTAAGTACCACCTCACCAGGACGTACATTTACGTCCTGCGTCCTTAAGGGGTTAAAGATCATTTTATTTTTTGGAATTGCTCTTTATTATTTATATATTTGATGCATTTTTTTAACTCGCCAACATTTTTTTTTCATAGGTTAAAATGTTGGTGAGTTAAAAAAGTTGGACCAAGTTTCATCCTGTAACCTTCATATGTTCTCAGAATGCCAAATGTTTGCAGTCTGTTATTGGGATCAGATTCTTGTATTTGCTTGAATTTATACTGTTATACATGTTGGATGTGAGGTCTGGGTTTTCAGGCGTCTACAGTTTGCTGTGTGCCCTGCCTCACCGCTACACTTCTACATAGTGTATGACGTTCTTCTATGCAAGACTACCTTCTATCTGCTCTTCTCCCTATCTACAACCTGTGTGAGCTGTCCTCCATGTATGTTCTCCTCTCTATATACAGCCTGTGTGAGCTGTCCTCCATGTATGCTCTCCTCTCTATATACAGCCTGTGTGAGCTGTCCTCCATGTATGTTCTCCTCTCTATATATACAGCCTGTGTGAGCTGTCCTCCATGTATACTCTCCTCCCTATATACAGCCTGTGTGAGCTGTTCTCCTCCCTATATACAGCCTGTGTGAGCTGTTCTCCTCTCTATATACAGCCTGTGTGAGCTGTCCTCCATGTATGTTCTCCTCTCTATATACAGTCTGTGTGAGCTGTCCTCCATGTATGGTCTCCTCTCTATATACAGTCTGTGTGATCTGTCCTCCATGTATATTCTCCTCCCTATATACAGCCTGTGTGAGCTGTCCTCCATGTATACTCTCCTCCCTATATACAGCCTGTGTGATCTGTCCTCCATGTATACAGCCTGTGTGATCTGTCCTCCATGTATGCTCTCCTCTCTATATACAGCCTGTGTGATCTGTCCTCCATGTATGCTCTCCTCTCTATATACAGCCTGTGTGATCTGTCCTCCATGTATACTCTCCTCTCTATATACAGCCTGTGTGATCTGTCCTCCATGTATGCTCTCCTCCCTATATACAGCCTGTGTGATCTGTCCCCCATGTATGCTCTCCTCTCTATATACAGCCTGTGTGATCTGTCCTCCATGTATACTCTCCTCTCTATATATATATCCTGTGTGATCTGTCCTCCATGTATGCTCTCCTCTCTATATACATCCTGTGTGATCTGTCCTCCATGTATACTCTCCTCTCTATATACAGCCTGTGTGATCTGTCCTCTATGTATGCTCTCCTCTCTATATACAGCCTGTGTGATCTGTCCTCCATGTATACTCTCCTCTCTATATATCCTGTGTGATCTGTCCTCCATGTATGCTCTCCTCTCTATATACAGCCTGTGGGAGCTGTCCTCCATGTATGCTCTCCTCTCTATATACAGCCTGTGTGATCTGTCCTCCATGTATGCTCTCCTCTCTATATACAACCTGTGTGATCTGTCCTCCATGTATGCTCTCCTCCCTATATACAGCCTGTGTGAGCTGTCCTCCATGTATGCTCTCCTCCCTATATACAGCCTGTGTGATCTGTCCTCCATGTATACTCTCCTCCTTATATACAACCTATGTGATCTGTCCTCCATGTATACTCTCCTCTCTATATACAACCCATGTGAGCTGTCCTCCATGTATGCTCTCCTCTCTATATACAGCCTGTGTGAGCTGTCCTCCATGTATATTCTCCTCACTATAAACCTTATCTGATTGATTGATCTGATTGATTATGCTGAACAATTAGAAAGTTACTTAATTTTGTATTTAGGAAACAGGCAAATTATCAGTGCAAAGGTGTCCGTAGCCTTTAAAATAAAAATGTACAATGCGATATCCGAACCTTACCCCAAAGGTTAAAAGGTAACACCTGACCCCAACCACCTTTTTCTACCATCTGTCTGATTTATTTTCCTATTCTTTATTGTGCAAAAGTCCATTTACGTTGACAAAAAAATAAAATTCATATAAAGTAGATGTAAAGTAAGTATTTCCCATTTTAAAGGAGAACTCTAGTGAAAGTAAAGCTATCCCCTGCCCCCGTCCACCAGGACCCCCCGCGATCTCCGTGACTGGCCCGGCGCTCGCAGTGAGGAGCGTGTATTGGGTACCGGTAGACGGCGTGCGCTCCATTAATTTCTATGGGAGCCCCGATGATGTCCCAGAGCGGTCTCGGGTGTTTTCGGCGCCCCCCATAGGAATGAATGGAGTCAGCACACACTCCTCACTGGGTCTTGTCCTGGTGATAGCGGGGGCCCCTGCGGATAGGGGGCAAGTAAACTTTTGCAGTGCAGCCCAATCCTAACAACATCATCATATTAAAGGGGTACTCCGGTGGAAAATAATTTTTTTCTTTTTACATCAACTGGTGCCAGAAAGTTAGAGGGGTTATCCAGGAAAAAAAAACATATATATATATATATATATATATATATATATATACATACACATATAAATATATAAATTATATACTGGTTAAACAGATTTGTAAATTACTTCTATTAAAAAATCTTAATCCTTTCAGTACTTATGAGCTTCTGAAGTTGAGTTGTTCTTGTCTAAGTGCTCTCTGATGACACCTGTCTCGGGAACCGCCCAGTTTAGAAGCAAATCCCCATAGCAAAACCTCTTCTACTCTGTGCAGTTCCCGAGACAAGCAGAGATGTCAGTAGAGAGCACTGTTGCCAGACAGAAAAGAACAACTCAACTTCAGCAGCTGATAATTATTGAAAAGATTAAGATTTTTTAATAGAAGTAATTCACAAATCTGTTTTAACTTTCTGAAGCCAGTTGATATAAAAAAAATTTTTTTTTTCCTGGAATACCCCTTTAAACAGATTTGTAAATTACTTCTGTATAAAAATCTTAATCTTTCCAGTACTTATCAGCTGCTTTATGCACCATAGGAAGTTGTGTAGTCCTTTCCAGTCTGACCACAGTGCTCTCTGCTGACACCTCTGTCCATGTCAGGAACTGTCCAGAGTAGGAGCAATTCCCCATAGCAAACCTCTCCTGCTCCAGACAGTTCCTGACCTGGACAAAGGTGTCAGCAGAGAGCACTGTGGTCAGACTGGAAAGAGCTACAAAACTTCCTGTGGAGCATACAGCAGCTGATAAGTACTGGAAGGATTAAGATTTTTTTTTAAATAGAAATAATTAGCATCTGGCACCCAGTGGTTTAAAAAAAGGGAAAAATGTTTTCCACCGGAGTACCCCTTTTAAGATGGGGGAAAAATTACTTTAAAGTCTAATTATGATGTGGTGTCTAGACCGTGGACCTCTTAATGCAAAACTACAACTCCCAGCATGCCCGGACAGCCGTTGGCTGTCCGGGCATGTTGGGAGTTGTAGTTTTGCAACATCTGGAGGTCCACAGTTTGGAGACCACTGGTAGAATAGGATCATTTTGCAGGTTTTTTTTAGGCTCTATTATGGACATTTATCAACGGGTTTAGTCAGGTTTTCTTTACTATAATTGTCGCAAAATTGTCGCAACTGCGACTACGCGATTTTTCGTGCCACATTTTGACTGGAAAGCGAGAAAAGCAAGTTTTCCAAAAATTAACTACGTAGTAATAATTTTAAAATGGACTACGCAACTGCGTAAAAAAAAGTCGCAACAGGGTTAAAAATTGACTAAATTTACTCCGGCTCAAACATGGAGCAGAAAAAGCTACAACCAAAGTAAAAAAGGAAAAATTACTTACGTGAAATAAAATTATAAACAGGATGAAACCAGATGATTAATAAGTCATAAATAAGCAAAAAAAAAGTAAGGAAAAAAATTACTAAAATAAAAAGGATACATAAGCAAAGATCGATAAATGTCCCTCGTTGTTCTTTCCTAGTGACGTATTCGTCAGATATTCACCGGTTCTCGCTCTTCTTTCTCCACAGCATAAGTGTAATCCGCGTTATTCCGAGGACTTTGTTCTGCAGCTGGAGACAGAGCTGGTGCATGCCCGGCTGAAAGAGGCCGAATCCCACTGTGCCATGAAGGAAATGCAGGACAAGATCCTGGACATAGAGAAGGTATGGAGGGGCCGAGGGCGTGCGTGGCTTTTATTTATTTATTACGGGTTTATTTTTTTTTATTTTTTTTCTAATTCGTTTTATATAAATTTCGCACTCAGTTACTGTCATTGAAAACAGCTTGTGACTTGTTTCCCAGACATCCCACTGCGATCCTCAGTTTATGCGCCATAGAAGTGCGCGTCCTTGCTGATCGCTGGCTGGCAGATCCGACCTTTTTTTTTTTTTTTTTTTTTCATTATAGTCTATGGGGAAAAGGTCAGATTTTCACAATTCACAACTGGGAAGTTGTTTCTAATGATGGTAACTAAGTTGACTATTTGCTACCCTAAAATGTGCAGTGAGACATAATGTGCCCATCCAGTTTTACGATTTACCATTCAGTAAGTTTTTTTTATTTTTTCGGTGTTTCCCAACCAGGGAGCCTCCATCTGTTGCAAAACTACAACTCCCAGCAGCCCGGACAGCCTTTGGGGCAGGGATCCCTAGGTTGGGGGTGACTGCCTTTTAAAGCTTGGTCTTTAAAGGGGTTCTCCGCCCCTAGCAAAAGCTGGAAGGACACTGGTTGGGAAACACAGCTTTATGTGATGGTTTTCTATTGTGGTCTGTTGCAACAAGGGGTTTTTAAAGGGACCAAGCACTAGATTTTAATATAAATATATAAGATATATCTCCCAGAGCTAATATATATGTGTGTGTGTGTGTATATATATATATATATGTGTGTATATATATATATATATATATATATATATATATATATATATATATATATATATATATATATTATATATTTATTATTATTTTTTTTTTATATTTTACACCACTATGACCCCTTCCGATCCTGAGAATGGAGGGCACTGCACCTGTATGTTCTCCCCGTCCTTTGTGGGGTTTTTCCATTATAGAGTAGAATATATATACTGTATTTATCGGGGTATACCACGCACCGGCCTATAACACGCACCCTCATTTTACCAAGGATATTTGAGTAAAACAAGTTTTTTACCCAAATATCCTTGGTAAAATGAGGGTGCGTGTGTGCGCGTGTATACCCCGATATACCCCCAGGAAAGGCAGGGGGAGAGAGGCCGTCGCTGCCCGCTTCTCTCCCCCTGCCTTTCCTGGGGTCTAGAGCCCTGCTGCCGCCGCTTCTCTCCCGCTGGCTATCTGCGCCGCTGCCCGTTCTCTCCCCCTCACTATCGGTGCCAGGGGGAGAGAAGCTGCGCCGACAATGGGGCGGCGCCGCAGACAGGGGGAGAGAAGGGGCAGTGGCACCCATTGCCGGCGCCGCTGCCCTGTTGCCTCCCCCATCCCCGGTTGTATAATTACCTGTTGCTGGGGTCGGGTCCGCGCTGCTTCAGGCCTCCGGTGTGCGTTCCCTGCGTCGTTGCTATGCACTGCACTGCGCGGTGCAATGACGAGTGACGTCATTGTTTCTCGCAACGATGCAGGGAATGCAAACCGGAGGCCTGAATCAGCGCGTACCCGACCCCGGCAACAGGTAATTATACAAATATATATATACATACACACTAGAATCTCCCAATAGTGGACACTCAGGGGGAATAAAAGTGTCCACTATCTGTACTCACTCCAGGATGTAATTACCTATAAAACATGATAAAAGCAATAATACAGTATTTTTAATTGCCCCTTATCCTCCCCTTGTATCAGTTCATCCCCCCTTATACACTGTGCCTTGTGCCAAATCATCCCCCCCCCCCCCTCTTACCCCTTGTGCCATATAAGTTCCTCTTGATCCCATCTGTGCCAGAGGGGGTCATGAAATGTCCCAGGGGGTGAAGAATTTGCACAAAAGGATAATAAAGGGAGAATGAAATAGCAAGGGGGGGGGGAATCAAGGGGAAATTATGTGGCTATTGGGAGGTGTCCCCGCTATTGGGAGGTGTCCCCGCTATTGGGAGGTGTCCCCGCTATTGGGAGGTGTCCACTGAGGGAGATTCTGCTGTACATAAATTTATATTGTAGGGACTGATTTGGTGATGAAAATCTCTGTACGTTGCTATGGAATATGTTGGTCCTATATAAAGGAATTATTAATCTTCTAATAGACTTTGTTGTCCTCATACACAGAGAAATAGTTCCTTCCCGGATGAGAACAACCTCGCCAGACTTCAAGAAGAACTTATAGCCGTGAAGATCAGAGAAGCAGAAGCCATAACAGGATTAAAGGAGCAGAAGCAGCAGATAAAGGACCTGGAGGAGCACTGGCAGGTAGGACATCACCTCATTATACAGGGGATGACGTAGAGCGCTAAGAGATATGTGAGGTTCTTAGCATTTCACCATATAGTGTGTACCATCCCACCGCGTTAAAGGGGTAGTCCAGTGGTGAAAAACGTATCCCCTATCCTAAGGATAGGGGATAAGTTTGAGATTGCGGGGGGTCCGACCGCTGGGGCCCCCTGCGATCTCTGTACGGGGGCCTGGCTCTCTGGCCAGATAGCGGGTGTCGACCTAAGGATAGGGGATAAGTTTGAGATCGCGGGGGTCCGACCGCTGGGGCCCTCTGCGATCTCTGTACAGGGCCCAGGCTCTCCAGCCAGATAGCGGGTGTCGACCTCCGCACGAAGCGGCAGCCGACACGCCCCCTCAATACATCTCTATGGCAGAGCCGGAGATTGCCGAAGGCAGCGCTTCGGCTCTGCCATAGAGTTGTATTGAGGGGGCGTGTCGGCCGCTGCTTCGTGCGGAGGTCGACTCGCCCCCTTCCCGCAGCCTGTCGGGGCTCCGTACAGGAGATCGCAGGGGGCCCCAGCGGTCGGACCCCCCGCGATCTCAAACTTATCCCCTATCCTTAGGATAGGGGATAAGTTGTTCACCACTGGGTCACCACTGGACTACTCCTTTTAAAGTCCCATTCACACAGCGGAATCTGGCGAATTAATTCTGTTGCAGCAGAGTCCCATTGTTAATACTGGGGCTCTGCTGCACATTGCAGACAGGAAAAATGTACCACGTAATTTCCAATACCGTCCTCCGCAGATAGAATTGAAATACTTTATTCTTTCTGTCAAATCCGCTCGGGAATGCAATGTAGTCTATGGACACAGTGTATTCCCGATCAATCGTAATATCGGCTTTTATTGCCTGCGGAACGTCCGCCCAGGTGCACATTCTGTGGTGTGAATGGGGTCTCTTTTGTGACAGACCATGCACTATAGCAGTGTTTCCCAACCAGAGTGCCTCCAGCTGTTACAAAACTACAACTCCCAGCATGCCCGGACAGCCAACGGCTGTCCGGGCATGCTGGGAGTTGTAGTTTTGTAACAGCTGGAGGCACCCCAGGTTGGGAAACAATAGACTATAGATGTGCCTCTCTAATGTATGGTCTGTCCCAAGTGAGGTTACCTTACCGTGGTGGAATAGTCAGGGCAGGAACGCATGGGAATGGAGTTCCTGCACTTATTCCACAGCAGGAACACCGTTCCCACCTGCAAGACCCTTGAGTGCAAATCAATAAAGTGAGTTCCCACCCCCCAGGACTTTTCTTGGCGATAATTTACGGTATTTGGCCCAATGCTATACTAAGAACCTCTGTTTTTATTTTTTCTTTATATTATTATTATTATTATTATTTTTATTTATTTTTTATTATTTTTGTGACCCGACAAAAATGAGTGCACGCACCGTCTTTTGCACCGTCAAAAATAACGGATGTTAGTCACAACGGGACATGACTGATGCTAAAGGCTGGTCAAAAATTCCCAGTGACGTGAATGGGATTTTTTTTTTACGCCCGTTTTTTTGTACGGTGTCCGTTTTAGGACGTCGTCAGCCGTAACTCCGTCCCGCATCAGGGAGTTTCGGAGGAGGGAGTTGTGGCTGGCGATTGACAGAGGATAAGTCCGAGGGAGGAGGCGGGACGCTGTTTCGTCTGATGGCAGACAGAGTTACGGCTGACTGTCCTTAAATGAACGTTATATTTATGGACTTTCTGACGGAGGTTTTTACGGGAGCAGAACGGTAGTGTGAAAGGGGCCTGAGAGTATCCCTTCATTATTAACCTCTTCTAAACTTTATTATTATTCAGAATATGTGCAGCGTAGGACATGGCCCGCTCCTTAGACCAGTGTTTCCCAACCAGGGTGCCTCCAGCTGTTGCAAAATTACAACTCCCAACATGCACAGACAGCATATTCTGGGACACCTTTTGACTTTGTTTGTTTTTTATTTGTATGTTTTGTGTACCTGTCTTAAATTTGTGTGTCCCAGAGCAGTGTTTTAAAACCAAGGTGCCTCCAGCTGTTACAAAACTACAACTCCCAGCCTGCCCGGACACCCTTTGGTTGTCTGGGGATGATGGGAGTTGTAGTTTTGCAACAGCTGAAGACACAATTTTTGGAAAACTCTGCCCTAAATAGTGACTGACCTGAGCCACCACGGGGTCTGGCATCTACTCCCGCGCACTAGAAGATTTCTCAATCTTACGTCTCATTCCCTGGGGACTATTTACTTTATTACTTTAACTTTTGTAGTTTCCTAACAAGGGTACAATCAGCTGTTGCAAAACTACAACTCCCAGCATACTGGGAGTTGTAGTTTTGCAATAGCTGGAGGCACCTTGGTTTTAAAACACTGCTTTGTGACACATTTTAATAAAAAATACGGTTTGGTTATTACCTGTGTCCCTCCGAAGAGAAGTCGTCCTCTTACAGAATATTTGCTTGCACTTTTGTGAACCACCACTAGATGTCAGCGCAACCTTTAGCAAGATGGAAACTATTCTCTTACAGCAGTGTTTCCCAACCAGCGTGCCTCCAGCTGTTGTAAAACGACAACTCTCAGCGTGCCCAGACAGCCTCCAGGGCAGGGATCCCTACGCTGGGGATGACTTTAGTCCTTAACGCTTTATCTCTAAGGGTCTATTCACACCTACATTATCCAGCACATATTTTATGCAAATCCTACACATGAAATATGCAGTAGAATAAGACTGTGATTCCAGTTCCCATAAAAAAATAGAAATCTTTAATCAACACTAACACTATTGTGAATATATATTTAATAAAGAATTTTGTTTGAGTCTTAAAGAAATTCTTTCACTAAATTTACAAATTAACATTTTATATTTGTGTGTTTATTCAAATATATATATTAATTATTGTGTGTGTCTATATATAGAATTTTTTTATTGTGTGAGTATATAATATTTTTTATATATATATATATTATTAATTATTGTGTTTGTGTGTGTATATAGATAGATATATATGTATGTATATAGATGACAATAAATTATCATAAATTTTATTTGCCCCTTTTGAGCTTTCTAACTCTGACTCTCTACATTGCAGAGACATTTGGCGCGCACCGCTGGTCGGTGGAAAGATCCGCCTAAAAAGAATACGGTGAATGAGCTGCAGGACGAACTGATGAGCGTGCGCCTCAGAGAAGCGGAGCGGCAGGCCGACCTGCGAGAGATAAAGCAGCGGATGATGGAGCTGGACACTCAGGTTCGTGTCGGGCTGAGATTCTGTGTCTGTATGTAGGAAAGTGCTTCCCAACCACGGGGGTTACAACTACAACTCCCAGCAGGGATAATACACAGTGATGTCACAGTACAGATATAATACACAGTGATATCACAGTACAGGGATAATATACACAGTGATGTCACAGTACAGGGAAAATATACACAGTGATGTCACAGTACAGGGATAATATACACAGTGATGTCACAGTACAGGGATAATATACACAGTGATGTCACAGTACAGGGATAATACACACAGTGACGTCACAGTACGGGGATAATACACAGTGATGTCACAGTACAGGGATAATATACACAGTGATGTCACAGTACAGGGATAATACACAGTGATGTCACAGTACAGGGATAATACACAGTGATGTCACAGTACAGGGATAATACACACAGTGATGTCACAGTACAGGGATAATACACACAGTGATGTCACAGTACAGGGATAATATACACAGTGATGTCACAGTACAGGGATAATATACACAGTGATGTCACAGTACAGGGATAATATACACAGTGATGTCACAGTACAGGGATAATATACACAGTGATGTCACAGTACAGGGATATTACACACAGTGATGTCACAGTACAGGGATAATACACACAGTGACGTCACAGTACAGGGATAATACACACAGTGACGTCACAGTACAGGGATAATACACACAGTGACGTCACAGTACAGGGATAATACACAGTGATGTCACAGTACAGGGATAATATACACAGTGATGTCACAGTACGGGGATAATACACAGTGATGTCACAGTATGGGGATAATACACAGTGATGTCACAGTACGGGGATAATACACACAGTGATGTCACAGTACGGGGATAATACACACAGTGATGTCACAGTACAGGGATAATACACAGTGATGTCACAGTACGGGGATAATACACAGTGATGTCACAGTACAGAGATAATACACAGTAATGTCACAGTACGGGGATAATACACACAGTGATGTCACAGTACGGGGATAATACACACAGTGATGTCACAGTACGGGGATAATATACACAGTGATGTCACAGTACAGGGATAATACACACAGTGATGTCACAGTACAGGGATAATACACACAGTGATGTCACAGTACAGGCATAATATACACAGTGATGTCACAGTACAGGGAAAATATACACAGTGACGTCACAGTACAGGGATAATACACACAGTGAGGTCACAGTACAGGGATAATACACACAGTGATGTCACAGTACGGGGATAATACACACAGTGATGTCACAGTACGGGGATAATACACACAGTGATGTCACAGTACGGGGATAATACACACAGTGATGTCACAGTACGGGGATAATACACAAAGTGATGTCACAGTACGGGGATAATACCCACAGTGATGTCACAGTACAGGGATAATACACACAGTGACGTCACAGTACGGGGATAATACACACAGTGATGTCACAGTACGGGGATAATACCCACAGTGATGTCACAGTACGGGGATAATACACACAGTGATGTCACAGTACGGGGATAATACACACAGTGACGTCACAGTACGGGGATAATACACTGGAGTTGCTGTAGTAGTAGAGACCGGTCGGCTGTACACAATTGTCGCCATTCATGACCTCATCCTTCCCTTTATACCTGATTTATAACTTGTGTCGTCAGATGATTCTCTGTTTTGTAACAAGTTGCTGCTTTTCTTCACCAAGTTGCGCAAAATTCTTCTGCATTGAGTAACAAGAAACAGTTACGGCAGTGGTCTCCAAACCGTGGACCTTGAGCTGTTGCAAAACTACTACTCCCAGCATGCCCGGACAGCCAGCGGCTGTCCGGGCATGCTGGGAGTTGTAGTTTTGTAACAGCTGGAGGTCCACAGTTTGGAGACCACTGCATTCTGTTATTTAATGTATGTGAAGACTCAGCCTCTAGATGTCGCCGTCTCCTCGCTTACGTGTAAGATACATTATATACAGAAATGTTTAACCCCTTGTTACGGTTTACTCTTGAGAAATCGGAAAATTGTTAATGTAAGGAAAAATATATATTGTTATTTTTATTAATTATAATTATTTAATTTTGTTACTTTATTATTAATATTGTTATTTTTTATTAATATTTATTATCAATATACATATACATATATATATATATATATATATATATATATATATATATATATATATAAATTTAATTTTTTTTATGTATCGATTATTGCTGACAGATTTGTCTTCCTGACTTGATATTATGGATTTGTTACTAGTTTGTGATCGAGGAGATAAAAGTATTTGGAGAAGGTGTTAATACCACAAGTGCTGCAGGGCGCCGTTATCTCGCCGCGGTCTGCGTACACGTGAGCCTTTTGACACCCGCCTCTCTCTCTCTTTCATCCTTCTTATCTCATTTTGTCTCGTTACAGAACCAGATAAACAGTAACCATCTCCGAAGAGCCGAGAAGGAGGTGAACAGTCTCCAATCCAAGGTGCAATATCTGACCACCGAAAACAAGAGCCTGCAGAGTCAGCTGACCGCGGCCAAACGGCGGCAGGCAGAGATTGAGTGCAAGGTAAACGCCATCTCCAAATCTCTGCACCCTCAGTGTTCAATGTTGAGAGTCCCTGTACTGAACCCCGCCCTGCAGTTCTGAGGAAGAATAAATTAGGGCTACGAGGTCGAAACCTGTAGATCTTATCTAGGAGGAACAAAACACGAATACAATGCGCTATTCTTGGTTATTTTAGTGTAATCCCTTATTTGGTAAAGTCATGATACCAAGAACAGAAGTGTGTGTTTTTCTTTTTTTCATTTTAAAGAAGTATTACGAGCTTTCTGGCTCCTCCCTCCTGACAAAGTTGTGTAGTCCTCTGTGTTGTGTTGTCCTAGCAGCTCCGGTCTCCTCTCCTGACAGTAAGTTGTGTAGGTCTCTCATTTTTAGTGAGGTATTGTCTCAGCAGCTTCTCCTTCTCTTGACAGTAAGTTGTGTAGTCCTCACGTTGTCAGTGTTGTGTTGTCCCAGCAGCTCCCGTCTCCTCCCTCTCTCCTGACAGAAAGTTGTGTAGTTCTCTCATTGCCAGTGAGGTATTGTCTCAGCAGCTCTTCCTTCTCTTTTGACAGTAAGTTGTGTAGTCCTCACATTGTCAATGTGGTGTTGTCTCTAGCTGCCAACTCCTCTTTCTTTCTTAGACAACCCATCATTTTCTGCTGTCTCAGGAGGTGTGGCTGGATCTTGCCTCTGAGCTCTAGCCCCACCCCCTGAGTGATGTCACCATCTACTTGTCAAATACACAGAACAGATTGTAGCCTCTGGAGGGTGACAGCGAATACATCCTACATCATAATCTCCCTGTCATATACCGATATACATATACATATATATATATATATATATATATCTTTATATCTTTATTGGGACATTTAGGGAAAAATAAGGGGTTATTACATCATGCTGCCTTGTTCTGAGGAATGATAAAAGTAGAGGAACAGAAAAGGAATGAATACAGCTGGTGCTGCACCCTTAGTGTGCAATAGTCTTCTTTTTAAAGGGGTACTCCTCCCCTAGACATCTTATCACCCATTCCAAAAGGATAGGGGATAAGATGTCTGATCTCCCTGCGGCACCCGGCATTCGCTTAGAGCGTCCGGTGCAGCGCCGGAGGCTTGTGACTTCACGGCTACGCCCCCTCAATACAAGTCTATGGGAGGGAACCTGATGGCCACCACACCCCATCCCATAGACTTCTATTGAGGGGGCGTGACCATGATGTCAGAAGCCTCTGCCCCGCATCGCCAGTCATCCGGCACGGAGCGAAGTTCGGTGTACCGGATGTCTCGGGTGCCGCAGCCGACATTGCGGGGGGTCCTCAGTGGCAGGATAAGGGGTTAAAGATGTCTAGGAGCGGAGTACCCCTTGAATGAGAGATTCTGCAGCAGCTCTGGGAGGACTATGATGAAGAGGGAAAGCAATGTATTCTGGGAATTGTAGTACTGAGCAACCGCTCATCCAGGAAGTAGTAGGGGAGAGGATTACATACCTAAAAAAATGGATGTTTTGTGGTTTTAGAACTGGGGAAGACGGGTAAACAATGCTAAATGCTTATTTTTTTGATTGTTTTCTTTTTAAATTCATCACCGTACCCCTCTGATGAACCCCATCTGTAAATGCCAACCTGTGGCCCTCCACCTATTACAAAGCTACAACACCCATTGTGCCCCCAACCCTTGTAGATTCCAGATGTAGATAAACTACAGCTCCCAGCATGCCTTTATAGCAGTGCACATTGTGTAGATCAGTGTTTCACAACTACTGTGCTGCCAGCTGTTGCAAAACTACAACTCCCAGCATGCCCGGACATCCAAAGGCTGTCCGGGCATGCTGGAATTTGTAGTTTTCAACAGCTGGAGGCACCCTAGTTGGAAAACACTAGTAAAGAACATTGCGAGCTCAACTCTTTCAATATCTTTTTTTTGTCCTTCTATTAAAGTGGTTATCCAGGAAAAAACTTTTATATAAATTATTTATATATATATATATATATATTAATAAATATATCTCTATCAACTGGCTCCAGAAAGTTAAACAGATTTATAAATTACTTCTATTAAAAAATCTTAATCCTTTCAGTACTTATGAGCTGCTGAAGTTGAGTTGTTCTCTTCTGTCTAAGTGCTCTCTGACACATGTCTTGGGAACTGTCCAGAGTAGAAGCAAATCCCCATAGAAAACCTCTTCTACTCTGTGCAGTTCCCGAGACACGCAGAGATGTCAGCAGAGAGCACTGTTGCCAGACAGAAAAGAACAACTCAACTTCAGCAGCTCATAATTATTGGAAGGATTAAGATTTTTGAATAGAAGTAATTTACAAATCTGTTTAACTTTCTGGAGCCAGTTGATATAATAAAAAATATTTTTTCCTGGAATACCCCCTTTAAGCCCCAGATAAACCCCTTTCAGTAATGAGACTGAAAGCAACACTTTACGAAATGATTCGTTACCAGGCGCAGTTGTGATTGACTGTAATGAGCCGCAGGCACTAGAACGTTCCATCCCAGAAGTCACAGTCATAGTGAATAAAGGGAAGAAGAAATAAATTGTCAGTAAAGATAACAAAACAGCAAGAAACTGTTAACGCCTGCAGGAGGGAGAGGAGATAATCGTATTTATAGCATCTTAAAATCCAGAACAAGCAAGTGCTTAAAGGGGTACTCCACCCCGAGACATCTTATCATCTTTCCTAAGGATAGGGCGTAAGATGTCTGATCGTGGGGGTCCGGCCGCCAATGGTTCCCAATCTTTCTGACATATTTTTGGATCCAATACATATTACAACTCCCATCAGCCCTTGTCAGCATTTAAAGGGGTATTCCATGAAAAATAAAAAAATATATTTTTTTCTTATTAACTGGCTGCAGAAAGTTACAGATTTGAAAATTGCTTTTATTAAAAAAAAAAAAATCTTAATCCGTCCAGTACGTATCAGCTGCTGAATTTGAGTTGTTCTTTTCTGTCTGACCACAGTGCTCTCTGCTGACACCTCTGTCCATGTCAGGAAGTGTCCAGAGCAGGAGAGGTTTGCTATGGGGATTTGCTCCTACTCTGGACAGTTCCTCCTGACATGGACAGAGATGTCAGCAGAGAGCACTGTGGTCAGACAGAAAAGAACAACTCAACTTCAGCAGCTGATACGTACTGGAAGGATTAAGACAGTTTTTTTTTTTTTTTTTTTTTTTTATAGAAGGGATTTACAAATCTGTTTAACTTTCTGGAGCCAGTTGATATGAAAAAAAATAAAAAGCATGCAATAGAATATTTTAACCCCCAACACCCTGCTGTCCCATAGACTTATAATTGAAAAGCGGGACAAAGATCGCTGAAAGCCAAGAAATAAAGTGCGCTGCCACTCATCTGATCGTGGTGGTCTTAGCACCTGCAAGGGCTTCTATTCATTGATCTGTGTACGTTTGCGTAAAAAGTTTGCATTGGAAAAAGTAGCTATTATTTTTATTTATTAATAATAATAATAATAATGAAAATATAATAATAATAAAAATAATATAATACAAATAATAAAGAAAAAAAAAACAACATTTAAAAATAGAAAAACTAACAATATAAATAACATTTAGTTGTTGTAATAATAATAAATATTAGAATTAGTCTTAGTCTGATCCATCAGTCAAAACGCATCGCTCAGTGCCGTGTGAATCTGCGTCGTTTTTACAATAAGGTGAGACTAATGCTGACTGCTGTGCTGGACAATCTGTTTGTATTTTAAAGTGATGAGGATGAGGATGATGAATTATTATTATTATTATTATTATTAGTTGGTTTTAGAAAGAAATGACCTGTGTTTTTCTAGTCCCGGATAATCCCTTTAATTGTGCTGCTGTTTGATATTGATGATATTAACATACCGTATATTTATTATTTTTTTATTACGTTTTTTTTTTTTTATAACCAATAATAATGTCAGTAATAATAACAGTAACAATAATAAAAATAATAATTAATAATAATGATGGACCAGCTTCGTCTTTTCCATGGTTTCTATCTGGATGGGACTATTCTGAGGGGCCTCTTAGTTACCTGTATAGAATATTCTTTGCTGACATATAGTGACCGTAATGGTCTGTACGTTTTTTTGCAGAGCAAAGAGGAAGTGATGGCCGTGAGGCTCCGAGAAGCAGAAAGTATTGCGGCTGTGGCTGAACTCCAGCAGCGAATAGCAGAGCTAAGATTTCAGGTAATTCATTGTCTGCACCTCAGGCCAGAAGGCGAATCGAGCCCCAAAAAGTTTCCCACGCCGAATTGTGAGAGTTACATAATTTGTAAGGCTGAAAAAAGTCCAGAGTCCCTCTGGGTCAGCTATGAACATATAGCAGTGTTTCCCAGCCAGTGTGCCTCCAGCTGTTTCAAAACTACAACTCCCAGCATGCCAGGGCAGCCTTTGCTGTCCGGGCATGCTGGGACTTGTAGTTTTGCAACAGCTGGAGTCATCCTGACAGGGAAACACTGCTTATATTGTTGATCCAGAAGAAGGAAAAAGAAAACATAAGGTAGAAAACACATATTTTTCATTTTATGTAGAATTTTTTTTTTTTTACTGACTCCAAATCTGTCCTAAGAATAAATCCTTGAATCAATGACTATAACCTGTAATATTATCGCTCTCCAGACTCTAGTGACTATAACCTGTAATATTACTACTCTCCAGACTCTAGTGACTATAACCTGTAATATTACTACTCTCCAGACTCTAGTGACCATAACCTGTAATATTATTACTCTCCAGACTCTAGTGACTATAACCTGTAATATTATTACTCTCCAGACTCTAGTGACTATAACCTGTAATATTATTAATCTCCGGACTCTAGTGACTATAACCTGTAATATTACTACTCTCCAGACTCTAGTGACTATAACCTGTAATATTACTACTCTCCAGACTCTAGTGACCATAACCTGTAATATTATTACTCTCCAGACTCTAGTGACTATAACCTGTAATATTATTACTCTCCAGACTCTAGTGACTATAACCTGTAATATTATTAATCTCCGGACTCTAGTGACTATAACCTGTAATATTATTACTATAGATGAGCGAATTTACAGTAAATTCGATTCGTCACGAACTTCTCGGCTCTGCAGTTGATAACTTATCCTGCATAAATTAGTTCAGCTTTCAGGTGCTCCGGTGGGCTGGAAAAGGTGGATACAGTCCTAGGAAAGAGTCTCCTAGGACTGTATCCACCTTTTCCAGCCAACGGGAGCACCTGAAAGTTGAACTCCTTTATGCAGTAAAAGTCATCAACTGCCGAGCCGAGAAGTTCGTGACGAATCGAATTTACTGTAAGTTCGCTCATCTCTAATTATTACTCTCCCGACTCTAGTGACTATAACCTGTAATATTATTACTCTCCAGACTCTAGTGACTATAACCTGTAATATTATTACTCTCCCGACTCTAGTGACTAACCTGTAATATTATTACCGTACTCTCCAGACTCTAGTGACTATAATGTAATAAAATATTTTTTTTCTAATGACTGGAAAAACTTTTGCACACCACAAGTGAGCTTAATTTTCTGTCTGAAGTGGGTTCCGGCTGGTGCTAGGACCACCCGGAAATGCGCCGTCACCATCGACTGCAATGAATTTCAGAGCGGTTTCCCCTAAAAGAATAAACATGTTCGTTCTTTCGTCGGAGTCTGGTGTCTGGAACGTCCACCGCAGAAATTCGGTAGTGTGAACGGTGCTGAGAATCCCATTGAGATCAATAGGAGGCTGATCTGTAAATACGTATTGTGAATGAGCCCTTACACTGAGAAGCCAAATGTGTCAACATAGATGTGTGCATAGATTTTAACACTGGATAAAGGTGTCGCCCATGAAAGGGATTTTTTTTTTATTTTTTTTTATATATAGAAATGTTTTTGTAGACCAGAATTAAAGAAGCACTCCAGCAATTTCTTTGCACGTATAATGTTCACTTACAGCACTATTCTTGCAGACAAGTAGAGAAAGATGGATCCAGCTCCCGGAAAGACGAAATCCAGTAAAACTTAGCGTTTACTAGTGCACGTTAAAAATGGTATGCCACCAATGCGGCAAGTTACATGTCACTCAATAAAAACAGGGAGTGAAACGCTATTGGCTTTGGACTACCGTATTTTTCGCCCTATAGGACGCACCGGCGTATAAGACGCACCCAATTTATAGGGGCAAAATCTACAAAAATAAAGATTTTGAACCCAATAGTGGTCTTCAACCTGCGGACCTCCAGATGTTGCAAAACTACAACTCCCAGCATGCCCGGACAGCCGTTGGCTGTCCGGGCATGCTGGGAGTTGTAGTTTTGCAACATCTGGAGGTCTGCAGATTGAAGACCACTGCATAGGAGGTAATAATCACGTGTCCCCGCCGCTCCGGACCCGTCCGGTCTCTTATGTATAGTGGGCGTGTAGCACTGTATTAAAGGCTTTGGTATATGGACGGGGGGTGAGCAGCTTCTATAAAGGAGCCAGAGAGGCCCAAAAACCAAAGGACACATTAAAAGAAAGAGAATCTTATAACAAAGAACGAATGTACAGAGGGTCCAGCACTTAGTTGCAAGCAGCTTTATTGAAGATACATCACGTCATAAAAACGGCAGTCAGACATGTTTCGAGCGCAAGCGCTCTTCCTCGGGGGTCACCGAGGAAGAGCGCTTGCGCTCGAAACATGTCTGACTGACTGTCGTTTTTATGATGTGATGTATCTTCAATAAAGTTGCTTGCAACGAAGTGCTGGACCCTCTGTACATTCGTTCTTCAGTATTGGATGCCTTGCCGGGCACCGGTCCGAGCACCGTACATCAGGGAGGGTGGGCTCGATCACTCTCCATCACAAAGGCTGGTTTTAGAATTTTTTGTTATTTTACCCGTTCATTTTGACTCTATATGTAAGAATAAGATGTATTTCTCTAGATATTCGCAGGGTAATCCATGGCCATTTGCCTGTAAATCTGTGTACATCATGTGCAGACGCTTCATGTTTCCGCGTTCTCTATCTGCAAACGCTTCAGCTCTTCATCTGGTCAGAGTGAAACTCTTTCATGTGACCACCGTTGTATTCAGAGACATTTACGTACTAGAACTTTAACCACATGACATTTTCGTACATATAGGACCTCACGGTGTGAACGCCGCTGAATTTTGACTATGGTTTTAGAACTTGCTTACTTTGGTTTCACTTACATATGGGCCGTCGGTGCTCAGCATGTTACTTGTATCTGGCAGCGTCTCCCACAGAAAATGTCTTCACGCCGTGGATCACAAAGTCAGTGCTCGGAGCCGCTTCTAGTAATTGTGCGGTCTGTGATATTGTGTATTGTAGAATACTATAGGAATATACAGATACATTCAAACTAACCGTAAATCTTTACTGTTCACAGGTAGATGAAAGGTGAAGTCATTGTTGCAGGTTTTTTTTTTTCCGATTCCTATTTTATACCCTAGGTATCACAGTATGGTAGCAGATATACAGCAGAGAATTTAGCGTAACCAAATATTACAGGGATAAATAAACTATTAAAATATAACCTTTAATTCCTAAGTCTAAAATTAGATAAACAAAAAAAGTTTTCAGTCTGAACAGCACTGTGCAACCCCCCCCCCCCCCCCCCCAGTACGTCTCTGCCCCCTTCCTCCTTTGTTTCCCCTTTTCCAGACTACTGTACTCTGCCCCACATCCTCCAGGCTCCTGTGCCGTTGCCCGTCCCCTTCCTCCAGGCTCCTGTGCCGTTGCCCGTCCCCTTCCTCCAGGCTCCTGTGCCGTCGCCCGTCCCCTTCCTCCAGGCTCCTGTGCCGTCGCCCGTCCCCTTCCTCCAGGCTCCTGTGCCGTCGCCCGTCCCCCTCCTCCAGGCTCCTGTGCCGTCGCCCGTCCCCCTCCTCCAGGCTCCTGTGCCGTCGCCCGTCCCCCTCCTCCAGGCTCCTGTGCCGTCGCCCGTCCCCCTCCTCCAGGCTCCTGTGCCGTCGCCCGTCCCCCTCCTCCAGGCTCCTGTGCCGTCGCCCGTCCCCTCCTCCAGACTCCTGTGCTGTCTTGTCCCCTCCTCCAGGCTCCTGTGCCGTCGCCCGTCCCCTTCCTCCAGGCTCCTGTGCCGTCGCATGTCCCCCTCCTCCAGGCTCCTGTGCTGTCTTCTGTCCCCTCCTCCAGGCTCCTGTGCCGTCGCCCGTCCCCCTCCTCCAGGCTCCTGTGCCGTCGCCCGTCCCCCTCCTCCAGGCTCCTGTGCCGTCGCCCGTCCCCCTTCTCCAGGCTCCTGTGCCGTCGCCCGTCCCCCTCCTCCAGGCTCCTGTGCCGTCGGCCGTCCCCTTCCTCCAGGCTCCTGTGCCGTCGCCTGTCCCCCTCCTCCAGGCTCCTGTGCCGTCGCCCGTCCCCCTCCTCCAGGCTCCTGTGCCGTCGCCTGTCCCCCTCCTCCAGGCTCCTGTGCCGTCGGCCGTCCCCTTCCTCCAGGCTCCTGTGCCGTCGGCCGTCCCCTTCCTCCAGGCTCCTGTGCCGCCGCCCGTCCCCTTCCTCCAGGCTCCTGTGCCGTCGGCCGTCCCCTTCCTCCAGGCTCCTGTGCCGTCGGCCGTCCCCTTCCTCCAGGCTCCTGTGCCGTCGGCCGTCCCCTTCCTCCAGGCTCCTGTGCCGTCGGCCGTCCCCTTCCTCCAGGCTCCTGTGCCGTCGGCCGTCCCCTTCCTCCAGGCTCCTTTGCCGTCGCCCGTCCCCTTCCTCCAGGCTCCTTTGCCGTCGCCCGTCCCCTTCCTCCAGGCTCCTGTGCAGTAGATTATCTCCCTGAGAATCATTGGATCAGACTGTTAAAACCCAGCATGTCCAATGCTTCTCTTCTCAAACATCTGCCATTGGGGCGGCAGAATCTGTAGACCCCCATAATCCTCTGCCCCCCTCTTTAGTTCATTTTTAGAAAAGGCTGGGCATTGAAATGTAACATGACTGATCTTTCTTACCCCTGATGATGATATTTGGAGTAGTTTTGGCACATCCCCATACACGTAGTTGATGGGTTCAGCTGACTATGCATTTATCTAAATCCCTTTCCCTCAAATAGTTATTGGGTTGACCCAAGTGCATGAACTTCATCCTTTTATACTCTGAAACCTCCATAGTTGAAAAGAAAGGCAGAAGCCTCCATTGAGAGAGTTACAAAATATACAGGAAAAACTCTTTTCTGACTCCTGTATCAATAAGCAGTAATGATGCGGAGATAACTCTGCTGAGCCTACCCCAGTCTACACAGCAAAGCTGATAAATGAGAACATAAAGCCGGCAGTGTCAGCCTTCTGTGTGTAAACTGAAATAGAAAGCACCGACCAGAATGCTACATATGTATTATACACACATACCTTGTCACTCTTGGTAACTCTACATACATTATGTACTTTTTATTTTCTCTTTTTCGGAGGTGTGATTTTTAGCTTTATAGTGGTTGCAAGATATTTTAGTATTTTTCCATCTCCCTCTTAGACTTTTATTTCCGGCTGTAAAATAAAAAACACGAAATCTCAGACACCAATGTCCTGCAGAAGCTGCCTACAGACGCACTTATGCTGCATTAAAATGAATTTTGGGTTATTTGTTGTGTAAAATACAAAGCGTTAATCTCTTCTGTACGTGTATCTGATTTTAGGTTTAATTTGCATGTGATTTTTTTTCATGTAGTTTTTAAAAAATGACCGCCACCTGCTGTCACTTCATGGATGAGATGTGTTACTGGCAGCCGACCAGATTCGGGGTGTTATCGTACGAGTTCGTGACTCTCTGTTTACGGCGTCTTCTCCCGTTCCATTTAACCGCCGTGCCTTCCTGTATTTTAGAAATGCCCTTTTTTTTTTTGTATTTTTTTTTTTGTATTTTTTTTTTTTTTTGAGGAAGAACAAACCCCAATTTCGGAAGAACTTGCCCCACTGCATTTAAACCGTAATCTCTTGTAAGAGGAGAAGTGAAGGAAGTGTTTCCCAAGTGTGCGCATCCATCACGCGATAGTGACCAGTGATCTGCGGGGGTATCTGCTTCTAACGTTACATTGTGGCCTCCAGTATTGGGCGTGCGCGTCTGAATCGTACCGCAGTGTGACCATCCCCCGTGACACTTTATTTGACACTTTAAGTGACACAGTGGTCTCAAACCGTGTTCCTCCAGATGTTGCAAAACTTCAACTCCCAGCATGCCCGGACAGCCAACGGCTGTCCGGGTATGCTGGGAGTTGTAGTTTTGCAACAGCTGGAGACACCCTGGTCGGTAAACCTTAACATAGACCATAAGCTATAATCCACACCATGCTGCCAAAATCAGGGCTATTTAAATAATGTTTAACCAATCAAAAAAACTCAAACTGGCTTTGAGCTGAGCAGTCTTTGGCTATCCGGGCATGCTGGGAGTTATATTTTTTCAACAGCTGGAGACACCATGGTCGTTAAAGGGGTACTCCGGTGAAAACCTTTTTTCTTTTAAATCAATTGGTGGCAGAAAGTTAAACAGATTTGTAAATTACTTCTATTAAAAAAATCTTAATCCTTCCTGTACTTATTAGCTGCTGAATGCTACAGAGGAAATTCCTTTCTTTTTGGAACACTGATGACATCACGAGCACAGTGCTCTCTGCTGACATCTCTGTCCATTTTGGCAACCATGCATAGCAGATGTATGCTAAGGGCAGAATGGTGGCACAGTGGTTAGCACTGCTGCCTTGCAGCGCTGGGGACTTGGGTTCAAATCCCACTAAGGACAACAATAAATAAAGCGTTATTATTATTATTATTATAACGTCAGCCGAGAGAACTGTGCTCGTGATGTCATCAGAGAGCATTCCAAAAAGAAAAGAATTTCCTCTGTAGTATTCAGCAGCTAATAAGTACTGGTAATTTACAAATCTGTTTAACTTTCTGGCACCAGTTGATTTAAAAGAAAAAAGGTTTTCACCGGAGTACCCCTTTAAACCCTAACATAGAGCCTAAGCTATAATCCACACCATACTGCAAAAATCAGGGCTATTTTAAATAATGTCTAACCAATCAAAAAAAAACTCTGACCGCAAACTGGCTTTGAGCTGAGCAGTCTTTGGCTGTCTGGGCATGCTGGGAGTTGTATTTTTGCAACAGCTGGAGACACCCTGGTCAGGAAACCCTAACATAGAGCATAAGCTATAATCCACACCATACTGCAAAAATCAGGGCTATTTTAAATAATGTCTAATCAATCAAAAAACTCTTACTGCAAACTAGCTTTGAGATGCGCAGTCTTTGGCTGTCCGGGCATGCTGGGAGTTGTATTTTTGCAACATCTGGAGGGCCACAGTTTGAGACCACAGGTCTGTCAGCATCAGTTCCTTTTGTAAGACACAACTTACAAAGTAAGAGAAAAAAGAACTCAAAAAGGAGAAAAAAAGGACACAATTTTAAGTCATTGAAGAACAAAATTTTTGATGTGTTTTGGAGGATTACCCCTTCCTTAGTCATAAGTCTGGGCTTAAAGGGGTACTCCGGTGAAAAACTGGTGCCAGAAAGTTAAACATATTTTAAATTATGTATATATATATATATATATATATATATATATATATATATATATATTCCAGAAAGTTAAACAAATTTGTAAATTACTTCTATTAAAAAATCTTAATCCTTCCAGTACTTATTAGCTGCTGAATACTACAGTGGAAATTCTTTTCCGTTTGAAACACAGAGCTCTCTGCTGACATCACGAGCACAGTGCTCTCTGCTGACATCTCTGTCCATTTTAGGAACTGTCCAGAGTAAAAGGAAATCCCCATAGCAAACATATGCTGCTCTGGACAGTTCCTAAAATGGACAGAGATGTCAGCCGAGAGCACTGTGCTCATGATGTCAGCAGAGGGCTCTGTGTTTCAAAAAGAAAAGAATTTGCTCAGTAATATTCAGCAGCTAATAAGTACTGGGAGGATTAAGATTTTTTAATAGAAGTAATTTACAAATTTGTTTAACTTTCTGGAATATATATATATATATATATATATATATATATATATATATATATAATATTCAGAAGAATACAGCAGCACACTGCCAGCACAAGGATATAGGTGAAACATGAATATGCAGATAAAACATGGAGACTATACAGCTATGGTGTAATAGATGCAAATGTGAAACTATGAAATAGTGAGGCACTTAGCTCGCAGATTTGTCTCCGCCGGCGGTCAAATAGCTTGGACCGTCCCACCGCGATAAGGTGGCCTCATTGGGACGGACCCTACACTGTGAATATGCCTCTGTGTGAACAGTTCAGTAAGCATGGCAGGATCTGGAACATCCAAGACACCTTATACACACCTGATAGAGGGGGGTGGGGTGCTATATTTCATAGTTTCACATTTGCATCTATTACACCATAGCTGTATAGTCTCCATGTTTTATCTGCATGTTCATGTTTCACCTATATCCTTGTGCTGGCAGTGTGCTGCTGTATTCTTCTGTTGCTGTATATCTAGCCTAGTAGCGTGCACCTGTAGGCCAGGTCCATATAATAGTTTGGTCTCAACTAAAGTGCTGGCGGACTTATTCTTTGTCTGTATTGTACATACGGGGGAGTGGCTACCTCCATGTTGGTCTTGCACCCCACCCACCTCTATCAGGTGTATATAAGGTGTCTTGGATGTTCCAGACCCTGCCATGCTTACTGAACTGTTCACACAGAGGCATATTCACAGTGTAGGGTCCGTCCCAATGAGGCCACCTTATCACGGTGGGACGGTACAAGCTATTTGACTGCCGGCGAAGACAAATTTGCGAGCCTAGCCTAGTAGCGTGAACCTGTAGGTCAGGTCCATATAATGGTTGGGTATCAACTAAAGTGCTGGCTGACTTATTCTTTGTCGATATAGAGATATAGATATATATATATTTTTTTTATTCCTGGATAACCCCTTTTACAGGGGTACTCCACCGCCCCAGCGTTTGGAACATTTAGTGGCGGTTGTCACGCCCCCTCCCATAGACTTGCATTGAGGGGCGTGGCGTCACGACGCCCGCGCCCAGCATTCGGAACTAAATGTTCTGACCGCTCAGGCAGTGGAGTACCCCTTTCTCGTGCTTAGTTGTACGTGCTTCTCGTGCTTTCTCGGCAGTGGAGTACCCCTTTCTCGTGCTTAGTTGTACAGAAAAGTTGTACCATTTTTTTAATTCTTCTTTTTTAGCCAAATCAGTGCCCCGGTGGTTCGTTGTCTGTTCTTTCGTGACCTTTTCTAGACCTCAAGGTTTATTTTCCACCCTCTCTGCCTTTACAGGAAATACTTTTTAGCTTTTATTCTTCTAAATCAGCCCAGTGCCTTGTTACGTTTTTTTTCTCTTGCACTTAAAATGAGTCACCACAATGTCACCGAGAGGACACCTCACCGCATTTTCTCATTTTCTATACCCTTTTTATCACATTTTTATTTTCTTTTTTTTCTTAAATCTGGTCTCCATCTCAGAAGACCGCAGAGCAATATAGAGACCTATGTCAGGAGAGAGGTAGTTCTGTGCGGTCTGCACTGCGAATTGGTAGTAGTGTAGTATTTGCACCATTTTGCTCATCCGTCTATTGACTTCATCTGCAGGTGAAGGGTTTGTATGTTGAAGAAAAAACATGGCTGCTTTCCTCCAGGACCGGGGACCGTGTTTGTCCGTGTGCTCTGGAGCTGAGCTGCACTACTAGACACAGCCTGCAGGCAGGTGTGGCGCTGCATACAACTCCTTTCATTTAATAGATTAAAATCACTGGTCCGTAAAATGCTGAGAATTACAACTTCCCAGCATGGACCTCCAGCTGTTGCAAAACTACAACTCCCAGCATGCCCGGACAGCCGTTGGCTGTCCGGGCATGCTGGGAGTTGTAGTTTTGCAGCAGCTAGAGGTCAACGCATCGAAGACAAATTAAATAAATTAAGACTTTAAACATATATTTTATTATAAATATAAAAAAAATTAAATAAATTAAAAAAAATGTGTGTGTATATATATTTATAAAGTAAAAAAGATATATATGTGTATATGTGTGTGTGTGTGTGTGTATGTGTGTATATATATATATATATATATATAATTTTTTTTTTAAATAAATATATAGAATACATATAGTGTGTGCATGTGTGTATATATATACCGTATATATATATATATATTTATTTTTTAAATAAAGTATATAGAATACATATATATATATTTTAAATAAGTATATTGAATATATATATATGAGAGAGAGAGAGAGAGAGAGGTGTGTGTTTTATATATATATTTATATAATATTATAAAAATCTAAAAATAAATAAATATAATAATTTATTTTTTTGTATTTCTAATTTTTTTTCTTCTGAAATCTTCCAATTTTTCCTCTGACCACTGCGTCTTATAATAAGCGGACACCTACTGTCTTGTAATGAGCAGTTCTCAGCAACCTCCTCATAATAACACTTATAACAAGTGTGTGTGTGGATAGATAGATACACAGTCATGGCCGTAAATATTGGCATCCCTGAATTTTTCTATAAAATGAAATATTCCTCACAGGAAAGGATTGCAGTAACACAGGTTTTGCTATACACATGTTTATTCCCTTTGTGTGTATTGGAACTAAACCAAAAAAGGAGGAAAAAAAGCAAATTGGACATAATGTCACCAAACTCCAAAAATGGTCTGGACAAAATTATTGGCACCTTTCAAAATTGTGGAAAAATAAGATTTTTTTCAAGCATGTGATGTTCCTTTATACTCACCTGGGGCAAGTAACAGGTGTGGGCAATATAAAAATCACACCTGAAAGCAGATAAAAAGGAGAGAAGTTCACTTAGTCTTTGCATTGTGTGTCTGTGTGTGCCACACTTAGCATGGACAACAGAAAGAGGAGAAGAGAACTGTCTGAGGACTTGAGAACCAAAATAGGGGAAAAATATCAACAATCTCATGGTTACAAGTCCATCTCCAGAGATCTAGATTTGTCTCTGTCCACAGTGCGCAAGATTATCAAGAAGTTTGCAACCCATGGCGCTGTAGATAATCTCCCTGGGCGTGGACGGAAGAGAAAAATTGATGAAAAGTGTCAACACAGGATAGTCCGGATGGTGGATAAGCAGCCCCAAACAAGTTCCAAAGATATTCAAGCTGTCCTGCAGGCTCAGGGAGCATCAGTGTCGGCACCATTGTGAGAAAAGAGCACAGTACCTACAGTGAAATATGGTGGAGGTCAGTGATGTTTTGGGTTGTTTTGCAGCCTCTGGCACTGGGGGCCTTGAATGTGTACAAGACATCATGAAATCTGAGGATTACCAATGGATTTTGGGTCGCACTGTACAGCCCAGTGTCAGAAAGTTGGGTTTGTGTCCGAGATCTTGGGGTCTTCCAGCAGGACAATGACCCCAAACATACGTCAAAAAGCCCCAGAAATGGACGACAACAAAGCGCTGGAGAGTTCTGAAGTGTCAGCAATGAGTCCAGATCTAAATCCCATTGATCACCTGTGGTGAGATCTTATAATTACTGTTGGGAAAAGGCGCCTTCCAATAAGAGACCGGGAGCAGTTTGTAAAGGAAGAGTGGTCCAACATTCCGGCTGAGAGGTGTAAGAAGCTTATTGATGGTTATAGGAAGAGTGGTCCAACATTCCGGCTGAGAGGTGTAAGAAGCTTATTGATGGTTATAGGAAGAGTGGTCCAACATTCCGGCTGAGAGGTGTAAGAAGCTTATTGATGGTTATAGGAAGAGGGGTCCAACATTCCGGCTGAGAGGTGTAAGAAGCTTATTGATGGTTATAGGAAGAGTGGTCCAACATTCCGGCTGAGAGGTGTAAGAAGCTTATTGATGGTTATAGGAAGAGGGGTCCAACATTCCGGCTGAGAGGTGTAAGAAGCTTATTGATGGTTATAGGAAGAGTGGTCCAACATTCCGGCTGAGAGTTGTAAGAAGCTTATTGATGCTTATAGGAAGACACTGATTTCAGTTATTTTCTCCAAAGGGTGTGCAACCAAATATTAAGTTAAGGGGCCAATAATTTTGTCCGGACCATTTTTGTAGTTAGGTGACATTATGTCCAATTTGCTTTTTTTCCTCCTTTTTTGGTTTAGTTCCAATACACACAAAGGGAATAAACATGTGTATAGCAAAACATGTGTTACTGCAATATATATATACAGAGGAGAGGAGATCTATATATATATATATATATATATATATATATATATATACAGAGGAGAGGAGATCTATATATATATATACACACAAAGGGAATAAACATGTGTATAGCAAAACATGTGTTACTGCAATCCTTTCCTGTGAGGAATACTTCATTTTATAGAAACATTTCAGGGGGGACAACATTTACGCCCATGACTGTATATATAAAAAATGATAAGCAGGATTCACCATTCACAGCAGGTAATGTTTGCAATTCATTTCCTTCTCTCCCTGAACTTCTATTCAGATTCTCTGGATACTCACCCATACATTGTCTTATTAACCCCTTGAGGATGCAGGCTGTACATTTGCAGGCTGGGCTTGTATCAAAGCCGGTGAGTAATGGCCGCTATCAGCTGCCAGGACTCGCCCCTAATGCTGGACAACAGGTATTAACCCTAAAACAGGCAAAATACTGCTGCCAGATGTTTTTGGGCCTGAAAGTTACCTCCACTGGGAAATTGCAGGGTCCTGATCAGTTAAGACAACGGCAGGAGGGTCCCTACCTGCCTCCATGGCATCGGATCGGCGCTCAGAAAATACAGACATCTTTGGCAGCTTATATAAGCCGAGCGCCAGTAGCATTGTGCAGCGCTATGGCATATCTTTGGACATTGTTTTGTGGTCGAAAGACTCAATTTAATAAAAAAAAAAATATATATATATATAGACACAATATTTGTTTTTGGAAATATATGCTCCTAATAAGTTTAAATCATTCTTATTTTTCCAATTTTAAAATAATTTTAAAAATATAAACAAAAATGAATTTGTTATTGCATGCTGAAATGTCTAAACTACTGAAATATATAACATTAATGAAACCGCACGGTGAAATGCTTAAGTGTAAAATAAAATTAAAAATTTTATCAGAATTGCAGATTTATTTTAATTTTAATTTTTTGTCATAGATCAGAAACCTATAGTTATGGGGGTCAGAGGAGGATAATTTTAAGCATAATGAGTTTTTTACAAAGTTTTTATTTTTTTTATTTTTTTTTCTGAAAATCACTCCATCCTCATTGGGTTAATGACTATAAATATGTTATATATGTGTAATAACATATAAAAAGGAAGATAAGAGGAGGAAAAACCTAAAGCAAATAGAAAAGACTCATCCAGTAGTTCAAAAAAAGACTAAATTCTGTCCGTGTTCTATCTCTGTCTTTTTTCAATGTTTTGGGGGTCGGGGTTCTTCCCTATCTGCACATTGATACTAATGATGTGATCAGTCTATAAATTAGACCCTTTTCTGTGTTTTAGCGCCCGTCACCGCACTTTCGTCTCCGCACCTGTTCTAGGAATCGCACGTGTTATTCTCGGGTGATATTCTTTGTGGCTGAGCCCCCTGAAGCCCCCAAACACCGAGAAAAGCGTCTGGGGAACTTTGATTGCTTTTATCTGCTGCCAGAAGAATAAGACACAGGATGCAAATTTACAACCTTTTTTTTGCTTCTTAAGAAATCTTTCTAACTCTTTAGCTTTTAAGTGCAAGATTTTCACCACAAGGAGCTGAACGCGTCTGTTCTGCAGAGTTACTTAATCCCTGTAATTGCTTCACTGTGCGGCCGCGTCTGATTAGCAGATTACATAGGACCCGCTTGTATTACAGCATCGAGAGCTTCTGCTTATGGCCAGAAAACGTTAAGATTGATATTTCATGTAGAACAAGGAGGGAAAAGGGGCTGGAGACCTCAGTCCAGTAATCCTGCATTTATTACTTACAAAGTTGAACCCAATTTTTACTATTTACAGGGAATCAAATTTTGGTTTTGCCTAAGATAAGCTCCTTCAGAGGTGCCCCCTATAATCAATGGAGAAAAGGGCTGGAAACTGAGCTGTCAGGAGAGGAGAGAGAGGGACTGGAGACTGAGCTGTCAGGAGAGGAGAGAGAGGGACTGGAAACTGAGCTGTCAGGAGAGGAGAGAGAGGGACTGGAGACTGAGCTGTCAGGAGAGGAGAGAGAGGGACTGGAGACTGAGCTGTCAGGAGAGGAGAGAGAGGGGCTGGAGACTGAGCTGTCAGGAGAGAGAGGGGCTGGAGACTGATCTGTCAGGAGAGGAGAGAGAGGGGCTGGAGACTGAGCTGTCAGGAGAGGAGAGAGAGGGGCTGGAGATTGAGCGGTCAGGAGAAGAGAGAGAGAGGGGCTGGAGACTGAGCTGTCAGGAGAGGAGAGAGAGGGACTGGAGACTGAGCCATCAGGAGAGGGGAGAGAGGGACTGGAGACTGAGCTGTCAGGAGAGGAGAGAGAGGGGCTGGAGACTGAGCTGTCAGGAGAGAGAGGGGCTGGAGACTGAGCTGTCAGGAGAGATGGGGGCTGGAGACTGAACTGTCAGGAGAGGAGAGAGAGGGTCTGGAGACTGAGCTGTCAGGAGAGGAGAGAGAGGTGCTGGAGACTGAGCTGTCAGGAGAGGAGAGAGAGGGGCTGGAGACTGAGCTGTCAGGAGAGAGAGGGGCTGGAGACTGAGCGGTCAGGAGAAGAGAGAGAGGGGCTGGAGACTGAGCTGTCAGGAGAGGAGAGGGAGGGGCTGGAGACTGAGCTGTCAGGAGAGGAGAGAGGGGAGCTGGAGACTGAGCTGTCAGGAGAGGAGAGATAGGGACTGGAGACTGAGCTGTCAGGAGAGATAGGGGCTGGAGACTGAGCTGTCAGGAGAGATAGGGGCTGGAGACTAAGCTGTCAGGAGAGGTGAGAGAGGGGCTGGAGACTGAGCTGTCAGGAGAGATAGGGGCTGGAGAATGAGCTGTCAGGAGAGATAGGGGCTGGAGACTGAGCTGTCAGGAGAGGAGAGATAGGGGCTGGAGACTGATCTGTCAGATATGCGGCTATGAGGACATGCCGTCTGCAGAAGAGAAACAGAGCAAAAGTTTTAATAAAAATCTATAGGGGAAAATATTTTAAGTACAATGCAATATTTAAAAAAAAATGTTAAAACCTCAGGTGTCCATAGCCTGAATTTTTTCTTCACTGACATCTCTATTGATATGAGGTTTTTTTGGTTGTTTTTGGTAATTGTGACATTTTCCTTACACCCCCTTCCCTTGTGAGAACAGCGCAGCCCCTACTCCCCCAGGCCCCAGGGGTGCGGTGGTTTTCACACATCCTAAACCTTGTCAGTGTATGAGAGCAGATGGGTGACTGATCCCAGACTGTGCAGGATCGGCCGTACCCTGCAGATTCCCTTGGTGCCCCCTGTCTGTGGAGGAATCTGATCACCCTCCTGGGATGAGCTCTGTGGCCCTTTTTGGCTTTTACATGAAAATATTAGAAAAATGACTAGAAGATTGACCCACAACAAACACTTCTAGTAGTCCGATCACTTTAATATATGGGAATCTAATAGTACAAGGGGTTTTCCAGGTTGTTAAAAAAAAAAATAAAAAAAAAAACTAGTGCAGGTGGGGGCGGTGAAAAAGCCATACTGGGCCCTTGTCTTCTGCAGCTCCTGCTGATTGGCTGAACTTGCAGGTCCCACTCCAATCACTGGCCACAGTGGTTTCCTATCTCGTTCAGTGGTTGCCTGAGCTGACCGGTCCTGCATCAGAGGACCAAACAGGAGCTGTGTGAGGTTGGGGATAGATAAGTATGGCTTTTATGTTTCTATTTTCCCCCTGTCCCGGCAAAGAAGAATTTTTTAAATTTTTTTTTTTTTATTAAACACTGGAATCCACTTATTTAAATAGAAAAAAAAATCCCATACTTACCTTCCTTCCTCACTGCGGTTCCAGTATCTGTCCCCATTGCTCTTCTCCACCAATCGGTTGGGGTAGGACACTTCTGTGGCCTCTTGTTTGTGCATCGGGCAGGTCCATGTGTCGTGCAGTGAGGACAGACTCCACGATGAACCCCATTATTCTTTTGCGGGCGATTGTGTCCGAACAAGGTTCTGAATGGGACAGGAATCTGTCTGGATCATCTTACACTAATATGAGGTCAATAATCTGCATTTATTTTCATTATACCCCCTGGTTCTTTCTTATTCTCTTTCTTATGTTTATTTGTCCTGGTTGTGCAGCTGTTTGCACCGTTTTCAGTCCTATAATAATATAAATGCACTGGATGAGTTTTTTGTGTATTTGTGCGCACAGCCTGCAGTAAATCTATTACACAGGGGGATGAGAGCGACGTCTCATGGATAAGGTGCGGGCATTTTCTATGCTCTAATGGACCTGATGTTCAGGGTTTTTTTTTTGTTTGTTTTTATTGCAGATTTTTGGAATTTATTGAGCTTTTTATTTTTATTGACTTAAACTGGGAAGAACAAGATCCTCAAGCTTCCTTGTTCCTGCGTTTTACCTGTGAATCCGCAATTGAGGATTTTATATGATTGGGTGTTTTTTAATGGCATCAAAATCTACAACATTTTGTTCCCGTTTTGTAGTGCAGATCGTGGACTGAATTGCAGAGCAGTAATTCTGTTTTATAGTGTATATTAATATGTTTTATTGTGAATGATCTGTGTTATAGAAGGCAAGTTTCATGGATTAGATTTGGGACTGTTGTTACTATTCAGTTTTATATTTTATAGCAGAAAATATAACATTTCTTGGTGAGGGGAAGATAAAAGGCATGGTGGGATCCTGGGAGAGGAGGGGAACCATAGTGGGACCCTAGGAGAGGGGAGGAGGAGAAACATGGTGGAATCATAGGAGAGGGAAGGAGGAGAAACATGGTGGGATCCTAGGAGAGGGGAGGAAGAGGAGAAGAAACATGATGGGATCCTAGGAGAGGGGAGGAAGAGGAGGAGAAACATGGGATCCTAGGAGAGGGGAGGAGGAGGAGAAACATGGTGGGACCTTGGGGAGAAGAAACATGGTGGGATCCTAGGAGAGGAGAGGAGGAGGAAAAACATGGTGGGATCCGAGGAGAGGGGTGGAAGAGGAGGAGATACATGGTGGGATCCGAGGGGAGGAAGAGGAGGAGAAACATGGTGGGATCCTAGGGGGGAGGAGGAGGTGGAGAAACATGGTGGGATCCTAGGAGAGGGGAGGAGGATGAGAAACATGGTGGGATCCTAGGAGAGGGGAGGAGGATGAGAAACATGGTGGGATCCTAGGAGAAGGGAGGAGGAGGAGAAACATGGTGGGATCCTAGGGGAGGGGAGGAGGAAGAGGAGGAGAAACATGGTGGGATCCGAGGAGAGGGGAGGAGGAGAAACATGGTGGGATCCTAGGAGAGGGGAGGATAAGAACCTTTTTTGCCCTTTTTCCTTCTCCCTTCTGGACGGATGACAGTTTATGCAGACTCACAAGATCCTAAGTTCGTGGTCTCCAGCCTTTTGTCTTCCCTCCTGCCGTTTTATCGTCACACCCTTTTGCACAGCCCCATGAATAGAAATCGCTATTTCAGGTCTACACGTGTTGTTCCGGGAGTCATGTGCCTGTTATGTTTGTTTCAGCGCGGCGTGCTTGACTGACCGACCACTCACCCATCTTTTTCCTGTTTTTGATTTCTTTTTCTCTATAGAAAGAAGAAGGGAAAATTCAAGGACAACTCAACCACTCGGACTCCAGCCAGTATATTCGTGAACTGAAAGATCAGATCGAAGAATTAAAACATGAGGTAAGTGTGAGCGACCCCTATAGTCGGTGTGAGCGGACCCCGTATAGTCGGTGTGAGCGGACCCCGTATAGTCGGTGTAAGCGACCCCTATAGTCGGTGTAAGCGACCCCTATAGTCGGTGTGAGCGACCCCGTATAGTCGGTGTGAGCGACCCCGTATAGTCGGTGTGAGCGACCCCGTATAGTCGGTGTGAGCGACCCCGTATAGTCGGTGTGAGCGACCCCGTATAGTCGGTGTGAGCGACCCCGTATAGTCGGTGTGAGCGACCCCGTATAGTCGGTGTGAGCGACCCCGTATAGTCGGTGTGAGCGACCCGTATAGTCGGTGTGAGCGGACCCCGTATAGTCGGTGTGAGCGGACCCCGTATAGTCGGTGGGAGCGACCCCGTATAGTCGGTGGGAGCGACCCCGTATAGTCGGTGGGAGCGACCCCGTATAGTCGGTGGGAGCGACCCCGTATAGTCGGTGGGAGCGACCCCGTATAGTCGGTGGGAGCGACCCCGTATAGTCGGTGGGAGCGACCCCGTATAGTCGGTGGGAGCGACCCCGTATAGTCGGTGGGAGCGACCCCGTATAGTCGGTGGGAGCGACCCCGTATAGTCGGTGGGAGCGACCCCGTATAGTCGGTGGGAGCGACCCCGTATAGTCGGTGGGAGCGACCCCGTATAGTCGGTGGGAGCGACCCCGTATAGTCGGTGGGAGCGACCCCGTATAGTCGGTGGGAGCGACCCGTATAGTCGGTGGGAGCGACCCCGTATAGTCGGTGGGAGCGACCCGTACAGTCGGTGGGAGCGACCCGTACAGTCGGTGGGAGCGACCCCGTACAGTCGGTGTGAGCGACCCCGTACAGTCGGTGGGAGCGACCCCGTATAGTCGGTGGGAGCGACCCGTATAGTCGGTGGGAGCGACCCGTATAGTCCGCGGGAGCGACCCCGTATAGTCGGTGGGAGCGACCCCGTACAGTCGGTGGGAGCGACCCCGTACAGTCGGTGGGAGCGACCCCGTACAGTCGGTGGGAGCGACCCCGTACAGTCGGTGGGAGCGACCCCGTACAGTCGGTGGGAGCGACCCCGTACAGTCGGTGGGAGCGACCCCGTACAGTCGGTGGGAGCGACCCCGTAGAGTCGGTGGGAGCGACCCCGTAGAGTCGGTGGGAGCGACCCCGTAGAGTCGGTGGGAGCGACCCCGTAGAGTCGGTGGGAGCGGACCCGTAGAGTCGGTGGGAGCGGACCCGTAGAGTCGGTGGGAGCGGACCCGTAGAGTCGGTGGGAGCGGACCCGTAGAGTCGGTGGGAGCGGACCCGTAGAGTCGGTGGGAGCGGACCCGTAGAGTCGGTGGGAGCGGACCCGTAGAGTCGGTGGGAGCGGACCCGTAGAGTCGGTGGGAGCGGACCCGTAGAGTCGGTGGGAGCGACCCCCGTATAGTCGGTGGGAGCGACCCCCTATAGTCGGTGGGAGCGACCCCCTATAGTCGGTGGGAGCGACCCCCTATAGTCCCTCTATCATTGTGACTCCCACTGATCAAATCTCTTGTCTGATTGTCTCAGGGGTCTGGGCTGAAGTCCGCTTTATTCCCTTAAAGGACTGGCAATCGTTCAGAACTAAATCTCCCGAATGCTGTTTTCGTGCTGCTGGGGTCGGCCTCGCCCCTCATGACATCACGCCCACGCCCCCTCAATGCTAGTCTGTGCTAGGGGGCGTTGCCATCACACCCCCTCCCATAGACTTGCATTTAGGGGGCGTGGCCGACCCCCGCAGCACGAAAACAGCGTTTGGGACATTTAGTTCAGAACTCTAGCCCGTCGAATACCCTTTTAAACCGTGCACGCTCATATGAAAAGCGTGTGCGTGTGTATTGGAGAATGGAGGTATAGCAGTTGGCTCAGCGATCGGCTGACAGCGAAGGGGAACAAACCAACATTTACATCACAGAACAGTATTTAGGACAGTATTTTTAATCGTTTTTTTTAAGCAGAACTCACACGTAGAACCATATAGAAAAAGAAAACATTGTGAGTTTTGGCCTTAAAGGGGCACTCCGGTGGAAAACTATTATTTTTTTTTTTTCTAATCAACTGGTGCAAGAAAATTAAACAGATTTGTAAATTACTTTTTAAAAAATCTTAATCCTTGGTGGCGCAAAGGTTGCGATGAGCGGTCTAATGCTGTAAGCACTCCCGCTCAGAACCTGCTTTTTACCTACCCTGAGCCGAATCCTGGAGGCCCTGACACCGGTAACCCATTCTAGTTTCTGAAATATGACCCCTAAAACTGATCCCACCAAAGGGAAGGACCATACAGCGGTCGACAAGCTGCAAGATTATGCCGGCTCAGACAAACAAGATGGCGCCGGACAGGCCGCGGCGCATTCCTCTACTTCATCTGCTCCTGCTGCGCCGGAGGCTTCAACTGACAGTCCCCTCTCTCTTGTTCACCCTGTCCCCTGTTCCCTAAACTGCCCTCAGTACCCACCTCCCTGAGATGGGGTGCTCATCTGGACGCTATGCAGGATTTGGTTGCACTTTGACTTATGGACTGGGGGATCCTACTATTTGTGCCTTATTGCTGTGTGGGGTGGAGGGGCTACTACCATAACAATTGCACATGGGTACTGCCCCTTTGGTTATATACTCTTTCCCCCCCCCCCCCCCCCCCAGCTGGGGGTACTTATGATTCCCTTTTTGTCCCACTATCAATCCCTGGATTTCCCTCCCCTACACCTTCTTGTTCCTCTTCTCCTCTCTCCCCTCCTGTCTCCTTTGCTTTTCTCTTTTCTCTTCCCCCCCCCCCCCCCCCCTCCCTCTCTCTTCTCTTTTTTCCCCTTTTTTCTCCCCGACCTCCCTGGTTTTCTCCTTCTCTTCTCTGTATGGGAGATTTTACCCTGTTCCCAGACCCTCTAATGGACAGATACAGACTTCTCCCCTTATGCAGTTTTTTTTGGGGTGGGGTGGATAGATGTGTTTAGACAACGTTACCCTATAACCAAACCATATTCGTGTCATACGTTGGGTAGGAACGCGCTGTCCAGAATTGACCTTGCTTGTGGTAACTCGCTCTTATACTCTGCGGTCTCGGACCTCTCTACGAGCCCCCGCGATATCTCAGATCGCTCCCCTCTACTGCTTGATATCTCCTTGGCCAATTCTGGTGCCCCGCGTAATTGGAAGATTCAGCCCTTTTGGTTAGATCTAATTGGTCCTAATGACCGGATCCCCCATCAGCTACAGGTTTTTCTTCAGGCTAATTTAACAGGAGGGTCGTCTGTTGATTTGGGAGACTCTAAAGGCGTATCTCAGGGGGTGTCTCAGGTTGACTGTCTCCTTCATTAAACAGTCTTCCTCTAGGCGTGAGGAGGAGCTCGCTCAAAGTTGCTTGGACTTGGAGGCCCGTTATGTTACAGACCCATCTGAGGCTAACAAAATTACCCTATTAGAGGTGCAGGCGGCTATCCCTGATCTTGCCAAGGGTAAGTCTCTGGGCCCTGACGGCCTTCCACTGGAGGATTACCTGAGGTACTCAGACGTGCTCCGCCCAAATCTGCACTCACTGAGGGGGTACTCCCAGCGTCTTTATAGGACACCACTATAGTTGTAGTATTAAAACCAGATAAAGACCCTTTGGAGTGCGGATCTTAAAGACCATTCTCCTTGCTAAACTTAGACTACAAAATATTGACCAAAGTTCTTGCCATTCGGCTAAATTGTATTATTCTTTCCATTATATATAACGACCAAACTGGTTTCATGCCTGGAAAATCCACCTCCGATAATATCCGGAGAGTTTGGGAGTGGCGTTGGGCGGTGACTGGGCATTGACATCGTTAGACGCTTCCAAGGCATTTGACTCTGTAGAGTGAGGATATCTCCTTGAAGTCCTTGCCAGGTTTGGACTTGGCCTCCAATATTCTTTCCCTCTTGCCATATATTAAGAACAAGTTTCAAATATGGGGGACGTTGCCTCTCACCGTCTCTGGCCGTATAAACCTTATGAAACGTACCGTCCTACCTAAATGCCTTTATGCCTTAGAACATGTATCTGTTCCAGTGCCTAAATCTTTTATTGCTACATTGCACTCCCTTTTATCCCCTTCATATGGGGTCCCAATAGACATTTGCCTTACGACATTGCACGTTAGATGCTGGAATGTCCCTTCCTGATTTTGACCTTTACTACCTGGCCGGCCAACTCTGTTACATTCGTCATTGGCTATTGGACACCCCGATGCTTGACGCAGAGCAGTCTCTTCCTAGATATGTCCCTAATATTTCCCTGAGACTCATACTGAAGAGTCCGACCATGGGAGATGGAACTTTTTGGCCTCTCCACAAATCGTCTATCCAGGTTTGGAGGGCTGCCAAGTCTGTGCACATTTCCACTGATATACCCTCAGATACTCCCCTTTGGCATAATCCGAATTCACCCATTTGGACTGTAATCTTGATCCTTTCTTTTGGCAGAATGCCGGTGTACGGGCCCTAGAACACCTATATTCAGATAATGTGCTGAGATCGTTTGAGCAATTACAGACGAAGTATGATATCCCTAGACGCTGCTTCTTTAAATACCTACAGTTACGCCATGCCCTTAAAGGGGCACTCCGCTGCTCAGCATTTGGAACTAACTGTTCCGAATGCTGTAGCCGGCGCCGGGAGCTTGTGACGTCATAGCCCCGCCCCCTCATGTCACGAGCCCCCTCACCACACTCCTACCTTTTTACAGGAATAATTGGTCTTGGCTAGGAAAGCTGTGGCCCTTCGCTGGATGGACCTGGGACCCTCTACCTTGTCTGTGACGAGCCTTGATAAATGCCGTCATTCCTTTTTCCCACATATACAAGAACAGGAAATGTCTGGCTAAGTTCCTGATGTTGTGGGATGTGTGGGGTTCTTCCCCTTTACCCTACTGCGCGTATTCTATAACTGATTGTAGGAACCCTTAAATGGTCACTCTCATTGAAATTTTTTTTTGCTGTTGCACTCCTTATGGTAAATAAAAAATATTTCTAATATACTTTGGTTAAAAAAAAGATGTTTTCTATGTTTTATTTGTGCTTAAAAAAGCTCCAGAGCACATTTTCCCCCATCTCATACACAGACTCAGGACTGAAGTCCGAACGCAGGAAGTGCAGCCTGGAGTGCTGAGGGGGGGGGTGTCCAGCCAACCGCATATGGCAGTTGTGTGAGAGGAGCTATGATTGGATGAGGCTGCCCCCCTCAGCACTCTAGGCTGCACTTCCTGTGTTTGGACTTCGGTCCTAAGTCTGTGAATAAGATGGGGGGGAAATGTGCTCTGGAGCTTTTTTTAAGCACAAATAAAACATAGAAAACGTCTTTTTTTTTTTTTTAACAAAGTATATTAGAAATATTTTTTATTTACCATAAGGAGTGCAACAGCAAAAATTAATTTTAATGATTTATCCTTTAAAGGGGTACTCCGCTGGAAAAAAAAATTTTTTTGAAATCAGCTGGTGCCAGAAAGTTAAATAGATTTGTAAATTTCTTCTATTTAAAAATGTTAATCCTTCCTCTGGAGCAAATCTGGCCAGCGAGCCGGGGACCTGTACAGAGAGATCGCAGGGGGGCTTCAGCGGTCGGACCCCCCGCGATCTGAAACTTATCCCCTATCTTTAGGATAGGGGATAAGTTTTTCACCCCTGGACTACCCCTTTAATCCTTCCAGTACTTATCAGCTGCTGAAGTTGAGTTGTTGTTGTTTTCTGTCTGACCACAGTGCTCTCTGCTGAAATCTCTGTCCATGCCTGGAACTGTCCAGAGCAGGAGAAAATCCCCTTAGCAAATATTTGCTGCTCTGGACAGTTCCTGACATGGACAGAGGTGTCAGCAGAGAGAACTCTACAACTTCCTGAAGAGCATACAGCAGCTGGTAAGTGCTGGAAGGATTAAGATTTTTCAAATAGGAGTAATTCACAAATCTGTTTAACTTTCTGGCACCTGTTGTTTTTTTTTTCAAAAAAATTGTTCAGTTACCCTTTCAAAATATGCAAAAGTGTCCAAAATGTAATAAATTGTAGCTATTTTGTTTCTATTTATACTGCATCACACCCTCTAGTTTCATTGGCTGTCCTGCAGCTTATTGACACTAATTTGTCAATAAATGGAGCCGAATATTCGTGCTTTTTTATTTATTTTTTATTTTTTATTTTTTTTACATCGTCTTCGGACCTGATTTAGGTGGAATCTTTAACCGTTTGGGTTATAAATGGTTTCAGAATCTCTGGAGATTATTTGTTGTCTCACATGGTTGAGGTCTGTGTGAAACTCGTGTTCTGCCTGAGCACATGTGCTGATTTGTGGTCACTTACCGTTGTGGAGTAAGTCTGTGCGTTGCACTTGGTATCACCGAGATTGCAAAAAAAAAGGATTCTTGCCTAATATCAGTTGAACAGTGAATCTGGTTTACACATAAGTTATATAATATAACCGTCTCCTCATTGACTGGGTGACTCAATCCTGTCGCTCTAATATTATTGTGTTACCTGTAAACCAAGGGTGTCCAATTCGGCGGCCCTCCAGCTGTTGCAAAACTACAACTCCCAGCATGCTCGGACAGCCGTAGGCTGTCCGAGCATGCTGGGAGTTGTAGTTTTGCAACAGCTGGAGGGCCGCAGATTGGAGGCCACAGCTGTAAGCTGTGCATTCTGGAAAGGATAGAGTTAAAGGGGTACTCCTTTTTATTTATTTATTTTTTTTTTTAAATCAACTGGTGCCAGAAAGTTAAACAGATATGTAAATTACTTCTATTTAAAAATTCTTAATCCTTCCAGTACTTATCAGCTGCGGTATGCTACAGAGGAAATTCTTTTCTTTTTGAATTTCCGTTTTGTCTGACCACAGTGCTCTCTGCTGACACCTCTGTCCATGTCAGGAACTGCCCAGGGTAGGAGAAAATCCCCATAGCAAACCTCTCCTGCTCTGGACAGTTCCTGACACGGACAGAGGGGTCAGCAAAGAGCACTGTGGTCAGACAGAAAAGAAATTCAAAAAGAAAAGAACTACCCAACTTCCTGTGCAGGATACAGCAGCTGATAAGTACTGGAAGGATTAAGATTTTTAAATAGAGATTTACAAATATTAACTTTCTGGCAGCAGTTGATTTAAAAAAATGTAAAAAAAAACGAATTCCCATCGGAGTACCCCTTTAACTCTATTCAACTGGAGTAAACCCAGGTGGTACTGTGACATTTAGGTAAAAAATGTAATAAAAAGGAAAAATGTTGCAAAACATGTAGCATTGCCTCCCTGGCTAATCTGCCTGTAGAATCTGTGTGAACGCCCACAAAGGGTCAATTCACATGTGGCCGATTAGTTGCAGAAATTTCTACAGCCGATATGTTAAAAACAGTTTCATTTATCTGGCAAAATTCCTTATACATTTGTGCAAAAACATCTGCAATATATGAACCCAACCTTACAGTCTGCTGTATTCATTACCTGTCTGCTCCTCTGCCTGTGGCATTGATCAGCACGAGGCAGCATGTAACCACATTCTTCCCTATATGGCCCAATAAAGATTTATAGTATATGTCATGGAGATGATGATGATGGCGGCGATGGCTGTATGGGCTGGTTTGAAGCGGTGACATCACTCAGTGGGTGGGGCAAGAACTCAGACAAGATCCTGCCACGCCCCCTGAGACAGCCGCGTTATAACGGGAGGCCGTAAAGCTGGAGACAGCACACTGACAGAGAGGACTACACAACTTTACTGTAAGCAGACACGGAGGAACCTGGAGAGCTAGAGACAACACCACACTGACAACGAGAGGACTACACAACTTACTGTAAGGAGAAATGCAGGAACCTTGAGAGCTAGAGACAACACCACACTGACGGAGAGGACTACACAACTTACTGTAAGAAGAGACAGAGGAACCACCTGGAGAGCTAGAGACAACACCACACTGACAAAGAGAAGACTACACAACTTCCTCTCGGGTAAATCAAGTAAAAGCATTCTGAAGCCAGTAGAAATAGTAATTGTGCTCGGGGCTACAAGCGTTGCTATGCATCAGTATTATTAACAAACAGACCTTACATAGCGGTTGAAATGTGCCATAAGCAGTCATTGCATACGTACCGATAGTTGGCGCTACTGTAGCGGTTGACGTTTGCATTTTTGCCCTCGGACGCAGTTTATGGCAAACAAAATAGGAAGGAAAACAAAGTTTATAAACAAATCACCAAACCAAAGACTGAAAGCATCAAACGCAAGAATGATCAACCTGAACTCTGACCCCCTGAGCAGACACCTGGGGTTATGGAGCTGAGGACGCCGCACCCGAAAGACCTGCCGCTGGGACTGCATCACGGGTGACGTCCGGACTGACGAATCAACATAATTAGACAAATTTACCTGTGGAAAGCTCAGTAGAAGAGGAACCAAATGTCTGTCAGACACAGGCAGAATACCATCGGTATAAGGGCTAAAAAAAAATACAAATACTAGGGAAAAAGCAAAAGGACCTAAAAACGAAAACCTACAATCCAATGAATATCATCAACCAGCCCCTAAGTAAACATTGCAAAGCTAAGACACCTGCGATCTGTGGAGACACCGTTCACCCGGTGATTATCACTAAAGATACAAAGAACTAAACAAAGAAGAAAATAAACAAAAATGTATATATAGAAAAACTGATGCTGATAGGACGATGCGCCAGAGTAAATATCCGACACGAAATGTAAACGTTTCATATAAAGCGATACGGCAGTCCGGGCAACGTCCTCAGCCTGCGAGACGGCCGCAACGGTGCGCTAAAAACACTTAACCCCCGCAGGAGTGAGCATGTAACTGCGAGGCAGCCAGCGGGGCCGCTCAATGACCGCACCACCGGATATAAACTCCCGAACCACGGGGCTATGCTAAAATGAGCGGCCAGCCAGAGCGCCAAATAGTGGCAGGAGACTTAAACACCGCACCACCCTCCATGCCCCTCCACAAAAACCGTACACCCCTCCTACAGGTTCAGGGGGAGTTATATAGCCCCACCTGGAGGTGTGGGGATGTTAAACCCCTCACACAAATACAGGCTTAAAGGGGCACTCCGGCCCAAAGACCTCTTATCCCCTATCCAAAGGATAGGGGATAAGATGTCTGACCTCTGGGGACCCCAGCAATCTTCCATTCGACACCCACCTCCTTTTGAGCTGCACGCCGCGCTGCCAGCTCACAAACTGTCGGGTGCTGACCATGGGGCTGAAGCATGGCTCAAGTCCTGCAGGAACACATGGGAACGGAGTTCCTGCACTTTTTCCACAGCAGGAACACTGTTCCCATTAGCAAGAGTCCTGCCGGACCAGTCCTTGAGTGGAAATCTTGGGTGAGTTCCCTCACTTTTTTTCCCAGAACTTGACCCCTGGGCCGAAGTATCAGGACATCATGACTCCGCCCTGTGTAACGTGATGCCCTTCCCCCGCTATGCAAGTCTATGGCAGTTTGTGAGCTGGCAGCGCGGTGTGCAGCTCAAAGTGGTGGGTGCTGAATGCAAGATGGGGTCCCCAGCGGTCAGACATCTTATCCCCTATCCTTAGCATACGGGATAAGATGTCTTGGGGCAGGAGTACCCCTTTAATACTAACATTCTATTAGTAAGTTCTAAATCTTGGCGCAGGATTTGAAGGTGTTTAGTCATTTACTTTACATTGAATTCTGCAGCATCAAATCTGCGCAGGAGTCGGCGCGTGTGAACAGATCTTAAATCCTCATTCTAAGGCTATGAACAGACTTTTGTTTGGCTTTTTATTCATTTATTTATTTAACACGTATTTGTTCTCTCCAGAGCACGCGGGGTGCGTGTGACTGGGTCGTGGTTTATATTTTCAGTCTTATCAGCTCGGTCGCCTGCGATTACATTTCCAGTTATTACTTAGAGCAAATCCCAAGCCCTGAAGTGCAGCTTGTGGTGGGGCCGCTGTGTGACCGGACAGGTGAACGCCTCTAAGGTCACTAGGGTTAAAGATGTGGTCAGAGACGTGTTCACATGGGTGGGGTGTAGAGGACGTTCCTCCACATTATAGGATGGAATCATGGAGGCAAAGGCTGACGATTTCTTCCTTTCTCCCAGAATTAAATATATCAGGGATGGCGGTGCAGAGATTAGCGCCACGTTCCTAACCCTGAACCAGAGACTGCGCCGCGTGTTGGATAGGGACTGTGTCTGGAACACATTGAAGAGGTGGGTGCTGGGAACCTGGGACACAATGAAGAGGTGGGCGCTGGGAGTCTGGGACACAATGAAGAGGAGGGTGCTGGGAGTCTGGGACACAATGAAGAGGAGGGTGCTGGGAGCCTGGGACACGATGAAGAGGAGGGTGCTGGGAGCCTGGGACACAATGAAGAGGTCGGTGCCGGGAGTCTGGGACACAATGAAGAAGAGGGTGCTGGGAGCCTGGGACACAATGAAGAGGTCGGTGCCGGGAGTCTGGGACACAATGAAGAGGAGGGTGCTGGGAGTCTGGGACACAATGAAGAGGTGGGTGCTGGGAGTCTGGGACTCAATGAAGAGGTGGGTGCTGGGAGCCTGGGACACGATGAGATGGGCGCTGGGAGCCTGGGGACACAGGGAATAGGTGGGTGCCTGGAGCCTGGGACACGATGAGAAGGGCGCTGGGAGTCTGGGACACAATGAGATGGGTATTGGGAGCCTGGAACACGATGAGATGGGTGCTGGGAGCCTGGGACACGATGAGATGCGTATTGGGAGCCTGGGATACGATGAGATGGGCGTTGGGAGCCTGGGACATGATGAGATGGGTGTTGGGAGCCTGAGAACACAGGGAAGAGGTGGGTGCTGGGAGCCTGGGACACGATGAGATGGGCGTTGGGAGCCTGAGAACACAGGGAAGAGGTGGGTGCTGGGAGCCTGGGACACGATGAGATGGGCGTTGGAAGCCTGAGAACACAGAGAAGAGGTGGGTGCTGGGAGCCTGGGACACGATGTGATGGGCGTCGGGAGCCTGGGATACGATGAGATGGGCGTTGGGAGCCTGGGATACGATGAGATGGGCGCTGGGAGCCTGAGAACACAGGGAAGAGGTGGGTGCTGGGAGCCTGGGACACGATGAGATGGGTCCCGGTGACCCGGGTCTGTGGCGTCCGGCGGGATCTCTGCTGCCTTTACTCCATTTTACAATATGTTTACAGCTTAGTGTTAGTGTCTCAGGGCGCAGAGAACAACACTTCAGATCTTATCTTTAGCCAGCGATGTTCTTCTCACATCGGACTTCCTGTTTTGTGTCAGTATTGAAGAACATTGCAACCAACCAGAGGAGAAATGAACCTGTCAGCGCCGGGCAACGCTAAGGCCGTAGGCAATCAGTCCACCAAGACTGTGCGGATTCCGTGATATACAGTAATAAAGACACTAAATGTCCCTTTTATTAGAATCACCCATTTAGTACAGCATATCCATCTGACCAGGCCATGTTTCTCTATAGAGATCTGGATCCATCTGACCAGGCCATGTTTCTCTATAGAGATCTGGATCCATCTGACCAGGCCATGTTTCTCTACAGAGATCTGGATCCATCTGACCAGGCCATGTTTCTCTATAGAGATCTGGATCCATCTGACCAGGTCATGTTTCTCTATAGAGATCTGGATCCATCTGACCAGGCCATGTTTCTCTATAGAGATCTGGATCCATCTGATCAGGACATGTTTCTCTATAGAGATCTGGATCCATCTGACCAGGCCATGTTTCTCTATAGAGATCTGGATCCATCTGACCAGGTCATGTTTCTCTATAGAAATCTGGATCCATCTGACCAGGCCATGTTTCTCTACAGAGATCTGGATCCATCTGACCAGGCCATGTTTCTCTATATAGATCTGGAACCATCTGACCAGATCATGTCCCTCTATAGAGATCTGGAACCATCTGACCAGGCCATGTCCCTCTATAGAGATCTGGATCCATCTGACCAGGTCATGTTTCTCTATAGAGATCTGGATCATCTGATCAGGCCATGTTTCTCTATAGAGATCTGGATCTATCTGACCAGGCCATGTTTCTCCACAGAGATCTGGATCCATCTGACCAGGCCATGTTTCTCCATAGAGATCTGGCTCCATCTGACCAGGCCATGTTTCTCTATAGAGATCTGGATCATCTGATCAGGCCATGTTTCTCTATAGAGATCTGGATCCATCTGACCAGGTCATGTTTCTCTATAGAGATCTGGACCCATCTGACCAGGCCATGTTTCTCTATAGAGATCTGGATCCATCTGACCAGGACATGTTTCTCGATAGAGATCTGGATCCATCTGACCAGGTCATGTTTCTCCATAGAGTTCTGGATCTTGGGGGCGGCCTCTTCTCTTGCTCCATTGATCTCTATGGAAGAGACATGGAGTAATGGTGTTGACTACAGCTTTGTGCCGTGGTCAGCAGTCTCCTTGCACGGAGGTCAGATCGCTCTGTGCACGCGGATAGCTGGGGCGCAAGGCAGGAAATTATCGGAGGTCCCAGTGGTCGGACCCCCACGATCAGACACTTCTCCCTTATCCTGTGGATAGGGGCATAAGATGTATGTACTGGAGTTGTAATGGAGCCCGGTTGGGGTCAGTTTCTTGTGAGGATCTCATTGGGGATGGGTTGGGCAGATTTTAGGGAGGATTTGTTATACTGAATCCTACAGTATCCCATCAGCTGTTACCCCTCAATAATGGGGGATATGTTTTTTGGGCTCAGTAACGATTTCCTGTGACATCCAACAGACTAATGCCCGGTGCACCGGATACGTCTCGGGGGCCGCGCTGAAGCTTGATCAAGTTTGGGAGCCTGGAACACGATGAGATGGGTGCTGGGAGCCTGGGACACGATGAGATGCGTATTGGGAGCCTGGGATACGATGAGATGGGCGTTGGGAGCCTGGGACATGATGAGATGGGTGTTGGGAGCCTGAGAACACAGGGAAGAGGTGGGTGCTGGGAGCCTGGGACACGATGAGATGGGCGTTGGGAGCCTGAGAACACAGGGAAGAGGTGGGTGCTGGGAGCCTGGGACACGATGAGATGGGCGTTGGAAGCCTGAGAACACAGAGAAGAGGTGGGTGCTGGGAGCCTGGGACACGATGTGATGGGCGTCGGGAGCCTGGGATACGATGAGATGGGCGTTGGGAGCCTGGGATACGATGAGATGGGCGCTGGGAGCCTGAGAACACAGGGAAGAGGTGGGTGCTGGGAGCCTGGGACACGATGAGATGGGTCCCGGTGACCCGGGTCTGTGGCGTCCGGCGGGATCTCTGCTGCCTTTACTCCATTTTACAATATGTTTACAGCTTAGTGTTAGTGTCTCAGGGCGCAGAGAACAACACTTCAGATCTTATCTTTAGCCATGTTTCTCCACAGAGATCTGGATCCATCTGACCAGGCCATGTTTCTCCATAGAGATCTGGCTCCATCTGACCAGGCCATGTTTCTCTATAGAGATCTGGATCATCTGATCAGGCCATGTTTCTCTATAGAGATCTGGATCCATCTGACCAGGTCATGTTTCTCTATAGAGATCTGGACCCATCTGACCAGGCCATGTTTCTCTATAGAGATCTGGATCCATCTGACCAGGACATGTTTCTCGATAGAGATCTGGATCCATCTGACCAGGTCATGTTTCTCCATAGAGTTCTGGATCTTGGGGGCGGCCTCTTCTCTTGCTCCATTGATCTCTATGGAAGAGACATGGAGTAATGGTGTTGACTACAGCTTTGTGCCGTGGTCAGCAGTCTCCTTGCACGGAGGTCAGATCGCTCTGTGCACGCGGATAGCTGGGGCGCAAGGCAGGAAATTATCGGAGGTCCCAGTGGTCGGACCCCCACGATCAGACACTTCTCCCTTATCCTGTGGATAGGGGCATAAGATGTATGTACTGGAGTTGTAATGGAGCCCGGTTGGGGTCAGTTTCTTGTGAGGATCTCATTGGGGATGGGTTGGGCAGATTTTAGGGAGGATTTGTTATACTGAATCCTACAGTATCCCATCAGCTGTTACCCCTCAATAATGGGGGATATGTTTTTTGGGCTCAGTAACGATTTCCTGTGACATCCAACAGACTAATGCCCGGTGCACCGGATACGTCTCGGGGGCCGCGCTGAAGCTTGATCAAGTTTTCGGTCATTAATCCGACGGTGAGTCATTTCAGAATAGACGGGTTTGATAGAGCTTATACGTGCGGTAAGATGATCTCGTTGTCCGTGCCATACCCGGAAATATAAGCTTCGCGCCATGAATTATACAGAGGCCTGCAATGGATCCTCCTGCGCCCGGGAGAACATTGAACTCTGCTAAAAGTGGTCACGTGACCCCTCATGGAGCCGGAACTAAAGTCCACTAAGGGTTACATGTAAGTTTTTATACCTATATTGTGTATAATGGTGTGTTTTCCTAAGTGTGTCTCCAGCTGTTGCAAAACTACAACTCCCAGCATGCCCGGACAGCTTTCGGCTGGAGCTGGAGACGCACCATTTGGGAAACACTTCATGTCTATGGGCCCCCCTAATAACAGCGGCTTCTATCAGCAGAACAATGTCCGTCTTCCACCGCACAGGTTTATGGGATCTGGAACTCGGGGGTCACAGCACAGGTCTATGGTGTCTGGACCTCGTTGGTCACATCACAGGGATATGGGGCCCGGGCCTGGGGTTCACATCACAGAACTATGGGGTCTGGGCCTTTGCGTTACAGGGCTATGAGGTCCTCACCTTGGGGGCAAATGTCACAGGGCTATGGGGTCTGGACCTCGTTGGTCACATCACAGGGATATGGGGCCCGGGCCTGGGGTTCACATCACAGAACTATGGGGTCTGGGCCTTTGCGTTACAGGGCTATGAGGTCCTTACCTTGGGGGCAAATGTCACAGGGCTATGGGGTCTGGACCTCGTTGGTCACATCACAGGGATATGGGGCCCGGGCCTGGGGTTCACATCACAGAACTATGGGGTCTGGTCTGGCCTTGGCGTTACAGGGCTATGAGGTCCTCACCTTGGGAGCAAATGTCACAGGGCTATGGGGTCTGGGCCTTGAGGGACACAGCACAGGTATATGGGATCCGGGCCTTGAGGGACGCATCACAGGACTATTTGGTCCGGGCCTGTGGATCACTGTGCAGAGATGTGGGCTACCGGCCTCTGATTTCACCACACAGGGCTATGGGGTCTGGGTCTCGAGGGGCACAGCACAGGTATATGGGTTCTGGGTCTCCGGGGGTCACCTCACAAGGCTATGAGGTCCCCGCCTCGGCCCAAATTATGCAGGGCTATGGCGTCTGGGCCTTGAGGGGCACAGCACAGGGCTTTGGGGTACAGCTCTGGGGGAGCATATCAAAGGACTATGGGGTTCGGGCCACTGATATCACCACACAGTGCTATGGGGTCTGGGCCTCAAGGGGTGCAGCACAGGTATGTGGGGTCTGGGCCTTGAGGTCATAGCACAGGTATATGGGGTCTGGGCCTTGAGGTCACAGCACAGGTATATGGGGTCTGGGCCTTGAGGTCACAGCACAGGTATATGGGGTCTGGGCCTTGGGGGTCACAGCACAGGTATATGGGGTCTGGGCCTTGAGGTCATAGCACAGGTATATGGGGTCTGGGCCTTGAGGTCATAGCACAGGTATATGGGGTCTGGGCCTTGGGGGGTCACAGCACATATATGGGGTCTGGGCCTTGAGGTCATAGCACAGGTATATGGGGTCTGGGCCTTGGGGGGCACAGCACAGGTATATGGGGTCTGGGCCTTGGGGGGCACAGGTATATGGGGTCCAGGCCTTGAGGTCATAGCACAGGTATATGGGGTCTGGGCCTTGAGGTCATAGCACAGGTATATGGGGTCTGGGCCTTGAGGTCATAGCACAGGTATATGGGGTCTGGGCCTTGAGGTCACAGCACAGGTATATGGGGTCTGGGCCTTGAGGTCACAGCACAGGTATATGGGGTCTGGGCCTTGAGGTCACAACACAGGTATATGGGGTCTGGGCCTTGAGGTCACAGCACAGGTATATGGGGTCTGGGCCTTGAGGTCATAGCACAGGTATATGGGGTCTGGGCCTTGAGGTCTTAGCACAGGTATATGGGGTCTGGGCCTTGAGGTCTTAGCACAGGTATATGGGGTCTGGGCCTTGAGGTCACAGCACAGGTATATGGGGTCTGGGCCTTGAGGTCTTAGCACAGGTATATGGGGTCTGGGCCTTGAGGTCATAGCACAGGTATATGGGGTCTGGGCCTTGAGGGGCACAACACAGGGATATTTGATTTGGGCCTCAATGGGTCAAAGTAAGGGCACAACACTATTTGTTGGATGTTTTTGGATCTCTTTGCTGATCTGCAGATATTAGATGTTACAGACCAGTAGGGGGCGCCATTTTGAGCCATATTACAAAGATGCAGATTCCACCATATTGATATAAGAAGCTGCGCTGCAATCTTTTTGCAAACACTTATACAGAACTGAGACTTTTGCAGCAATAAGAACTTTTCTACCTTAATTCGGCTTTAACCACTGTGGAGGAAATAGAGATCTGAACTGTGAGGCCGAGAGGGAGGGAAATTCCCATGGTCGTCCGAACGGCGCCCGTCGCTCATAGTAATGCGCATCACCAGGTATTAAAGCTTTTACATCGGAGACTGTGCTGCAGTAATACTTCACCTATATTAAGGTCTTTTGGCTGTGAAAATTTTCCATAGATAATTCACATAGAGCGCTTCTGCATTAGTGTCCACTAGGTGGCGCTCTTCTCCTCCCGTATATGCCTGGCATTGACTGTTGGCTTCAGTGATAAAATATATAGGAGAAGTAGAACTATACTTTTTTTTTTTTTTTTTTTTATCAATTACCGTAAACACTGTTCTAACTTAAGACATATAGTTACTGTATATATCAGCTAATAAGGAAATCACTGTAAAGACTATAGAGAGAGAGAGAGAGAGATTATGATCATTAATATATATTATAATTTTTTTTATTTTTGCAATGACACAATGTACGGGCAGCAGCTCATGCCGTCCTCTACTGTTACATTATCTGCAGACGATCCGAGTAGAGACTATTGTATTTAGTGCAGGGAGCTCAGCCGCCCCGTGTAATGTCCAGGACGACCAAGGGAGGCGCAAAAGACTCCTTATAAATAATAAATACAATAAATAAATAAAAATAATTATAATAATTAGGTTTAATACAACCTCAAGAAAAAAAAACTTTTCGTAATACAGCCTGCTGTAATTGTCCTTTTTTCAGATATTTTAATTTTTTTACTTTTTCCCCCTCCTGTAAAACTCCAAAAAGTGTTTTCCCAACCAGTGTGCCTAAACTCCCAGCATGCCCAAACAGCTAAATGCAATGCATGCTGGGAGTTGAACCAGTGTACCTTCAGCTGTTGCAGAACTTCAATTCCCAGCATGCCCTGACAGCCAACGGCTGTCTGGGCATGCTGGGAATTGTAGTTTTGCAACAGCTGGAGGCACCCTGGTTGGACAAACTACAACTCCCAGCATGCTCAAACAGTTAAATGCAATGCATGCTGGGAGTTGAACCAGGGTGCCTCCAGCTGTTGCAGAACTTCAATCCCCAACATGCCCGGACAGCCAACGGTTGTCTGGGCATGCTGGGAATTGTAGTTTTGCAACAGCTGGAGGCACCCTGGTTGGACAAACTACAACTCCCAGCATGCTCAAACAGTTAAATGCAATGCATGCTGGGAGTTGAACCAGGGTGCCTCCAGCTGTTGCAGAACTTCAATCCCCAACATGCCCGGACAGCCAACGGTTGTCTGGGCATGCTGGGAATTGTAGTTTTGCAGCAGCTGGAGGCACCCTGGTTGGACAAACTACAACTCCCAGCATGCCCAAACAGCTAAATGCAATGCATGCTGGGAGTTGAACCAGTGTACCTTCAGCTGTTGCAGAACTTCAATTCCCAGCATGCCCGGACAGCCAACGGCTGTCTGGGCATGCTGGGAATTGTAGTTTTGCAACAGCTGGAGGCACCCTGGTTGGACAAACTACAACTCCCAGCATGCTCAAACAGTTAAATGCAATGCATGCTGGGAGTTGAACCAGGGTGCCTCCAGCTGTTGCAGAACTTCAATCCCCAACATGCCCGGACAGCCAACGGTTGTCTGGGCATGCTGGGAATTGTAGTTTTGCAGCAGCTGGAGGCACCCTGGTTGGACAAACTACAACTCCCAGCATGCCCAAACAGCTAAATGCAATGCATGCTGGGAGTTGAACCAGGGTGCCTCCAGCTGTTGCAGAACTTCAATTCCCAACATGCCCGGACAGCCGTTGGCTGTCCGGGCATGTTGGGAGTTGTAGTTTTGCAACAGTGAAGGGGGGGGGGGGGGGGGGGTGCGACCACAGGTTGGGAAACCTGTTCTTGTCTCATAAGTCTATTTTTGTGCTGAACCATAATAAATCTCGTTTGTCACCCTCATTTTTTTTTTTTTTCTACAAACCATTGAAATCCAATGATTTATCAGCTTTGGCGTCGTCCTGTTTTTATGGTTTTCGGTGGTCGGCATCTTCCTGCTGGATGTCGCAAGCTCTGCCTGCTCTACCTAGATTACAGGAGTGGCCCAAGAGATTACAAGATAGAGCGGCGGCCATGTGCATCCTGCCAGCGCTCACGTGTAAGCACTTTGTATAGAGGGGACGGCGCCCAGTGCACCAAACCCAGGAGAAGCTTTCACTCCCAAATCGTACAATGATCTCTGCCCCCAATTATTACTGGACTTCTCTCCTCCGCACCAAAATTCAGCTCATCAGCACCCCAAAGCTTTTTTTGTTTGTTTATATGAATATATATATTTATTGTAGTAGTATTTTATTAGTATTTCGTTATTGTCATTAGTATAATATTTTATTATTGTTAGTAATGTTATTATTAGTCTATTTTATTAGTAGTAGAAATATTATAACTTTTAATAATTTATAATTTTGTTAGTTTTATTTTTTTTATGTAGTAGTTGTTTTTAATATATACACATAGATATATAGATGTACATTTAGATAGATATAGATCTCTCTCTAGATCTCTCTCTATTTAGATCTCTCTCTCTCTATCTAGATCTCGCTCTCTCTATCTATCTAGAGCTCTCTCTCTCGATCTCTCTCTCTAGATCTCTCTCTCTAGATCTCTCTCTCTAGATCTCTCTCTCTCTCTAGATCTCTCTCTCTCTCTCTAGATCTCTCTCTCTCTCTCTAGATCTCTCTCTCTCTAGATCTCTCTCTAGATCTCTCTCTCTCTCTCTCTCTAGATCTCTCTCTCTCTCTCTCTCTAGATCTCTCTCTCTCTCTCTAGATCTCTCTCTCTCTCTAGATCTCTCTCTCTCTCTAGATCTCTCTCTCTCTAGATCTCTCTCTCTCTAGATCTCTCTCTCTAGATCTCTAGATCTCTCTAGATCTCTCTAGATCTCTAGATTCTCTCTCTCTAAATCTCTCTCTAGATCTCTCTCTAGATCTCTCTAGATCTCTCTCTCTAGATCTCTCTAGATCTCTCTCTCTAGATCTCTCTAGATCTCTCTCTAGATCTCTCTCTCTAGATCTCTCTCTCTAGATCTCTCTCTCTCTCTAGATCTCTCTCTCTCTCTCTAGATCTCTCTCTAGATCTCTCTCTCTCTAGATCTCTCTCTCTCTAGATCTCTCTCTCTCTAGATCTCTCTCTCTCTAGATCTCTCTCTCTCTAGATCTCTCTCTCTCTAGATCTCTCTCTCTCTAGATCTCTCTCTCTCTAGATCTCTCTCTCTCTAGATCTCTCTCTCTCTAGATCTCTCTCTCTCTAGATCTCTCTCTCTCTAGATCTCTCTCTCTCTAGATCTCTCTCTCTCTAGATCTCTCTCTCTAGATCTCTCTCTCTCTCGATCTCTCTCTCTCGATCTCTCTCTCTCTCGATCTCTCTCTCTAGATCTCTCTCTCTCTCGATCTCTCTCTAGATCTCTCTCTCTCTCTCTAGATCTCTCTCTCTCTCTAGATCTCTCTCTCTCTCTAGATCTCTCTCTCTCTAGATCTCTCTCTCTCTAGATCTCTCTCTCTCTAGATCTCTCTCGCTCTAGATCTCTCTCTCTCTCTAGATCTCTCTCTCTCTCTAGATCTCTCTCTCTCTCTAGATCTCTCTCTCTCTCTAGATCTCTCTCTCTCTCTAGATCTCTCTCTCTCTCTAGATCTCTCTCTCGCTAGATCTCTCTCTCGCTAGATCTCTCTCTCGCTAGATCTCTCTCTCGCTAGATCTCTCTCTCGCTAGATCTCTCTCGCTAGATCTCTCTCTAGAGATATATATCTACATCTCTCTCTGTATATATCATCTAGATCTCTCTCTATATCTATATCCTCCAAAACAGGCAGCACTATCAAAGGAGTAATCACTTATTGCTAGCGCCCAGAGCTTTGTTGAGGGTTCATCCAAATAAGTATCAAACAATGGCGCAGCATTCCATTTCAAGAAAAGTGGATTAATTCAGTCATATCAAGTCAAGGTTTAACAATGCAGGTTTGGTTTATTCTGACAGTGCGCATGCGCGCGAATAGTACCAGGATGTAGTAGCAGAGTCTGTGTGGTTTGTCCTGTCTCAATCCGGATAAAATAAAGCTGAAACCATTTTGAAGCACTGGATCATTTATTTATTTTTTATAAATAAATCTGCTCCGGTTTCTGTGTGATTTCACACAATTACGCGCTGCAAATTTTACCTGTGGAAGCCGCAACAAATGTACAAAACCCTTAAGAGAATTGAAATCAAATGTAACCAAAAAAAATTTTCTTAGCATTTTTTCTTTTCTTCGTAATGTAAAGTTTTAGTTCTTTTGCAGTTTCTTTGTTTAGTGAATGTTTAAGTCAGTGTTTCCCAACCAATGCTCCTCCAGCTGTTGCAAAACTACAACTCTCAGCATGCCCGGACAGCCTTTGGCTGTCCTGGCATGCTGGGAGTTGTAGTTTTGCAACTGCTGAAGGCTCCCTGATTGGAAAAACAGTGGCCTATAGTTGTTGTCTTGACGTGTGAATTGTAATTCCTCAGTAAGTGACACCTTCCTCTGTGGGAGGCCCCCGACCACACTTCACCGCTCCATAGCAAACGAGAAGACAAAAATAGAGGCTTTTCTGTGTTTTCACAGCTCGCTGGTCCCATCAGTTCTGAGAAATAAGGTTTTCACAAAAAACAATGTGACCTGTTCTGTGAATAGGGTAAAATCGGGTTCACTAATGAAAGAACCGCCGAGTCCTGGGCCTGTAGTTGTGTCCGGTCTCGGCTGCGGCCTTCAGGATAAGAGGGAGAGGCCAACGTGTAGGGGAGAGAAGATCTGATAGTTATAGGAGTCAACATGGGAATGAATGGGGGAAAAGGACGGGTTCTGGGAAGGTTTTTAGGATGTTATCAAATTTAACATTAACCATAAAATTTCAATGTTTATTATTCCTTTAAAATGAATGTTTAATTAGAAATCGCTTCCGTCCTCCCCCGTCTGTAGATCTTGTGTTTCTTCTGTTTTTAGTGGTTGTGATCGCTCAAATTAAACTAGGAATGGATTATTGCGGCATCATTTTGGGCCACAAAATATATTTCTTACACGACTTTTACTCTCTCCCGTCTCCTCTGTCCTCCTTTAGACCCCGCTGTCCTCCTCCTCCTCCTGGACCCCTCTGTCCCTGCCGCCGCCTTCTCCCGGACCCCTCTGTCCCTGCCGCCTCCTCCTCCCAGACCCCTCTGCCTCCTCCTCCCAGACCCCTCTGTCCCTTCCTCCTCCCAGACCCCTCTGTCCCTTCCTCCTGTTGAATTCTTCCTAGACCCCTCTGTCCCTTCCTCCTCCTCCTGGACCCCTCTGTCCCTTCCTCCTCTTCCTCCTCCTCCTGGACCCCTCTGTCCCTTCCTCCTCCTCCTGGACCCCTCTGTCTGCTTCCTCCTCCCCCTCATGGACCCCTCTGTCTAATTTCTTCTCCTCCGGTGCCCCTCTGTCTCCCTCCTTCTCCTCCTCCTGGACCCCTCTGTCTCCCTCCGTCTCCCTCCTTCTCCTCCTCCTCCTCCTCCTAGACCCCTCTGTGGTTGTCCTCCTCCTCCTCCTGGACCCCTCTGTCTCCCTCCTCCACCTGGACCCCTCTGTCTCCCTCCTCCTCCTGCTCCTCCTCCTCCTCCTCCTCCTGGTCCCCTCTGTCTCCCTCCTCCTCCTTGACCCCTCTTCCTCCTCCTGGACCCCTCTTTCTCCCTTCTCCTCCTCCTCCTCCTCCTCCTCCTGGACCCCTCTGTCTCCCTCCTCCTCCTGGACCCCTCTGTCTCCCTCCTCCTTCTGGACCCCTCTGTCTCCTTCCTCCTCCTCCCCTCTGTCTCCTTCCTCCTCCCCCTCCTGAACCCCTCTGTTGTTATCCTTCTCCTTTGTCCTTCTCCCCCTCCGGACCTATCTGTTCTACTCCCCTGGACCCTCCTTCTCTCCCCTAAGAACCGTAGGATCTGGCAATGGTGACTTCCACCTGCCTGATACTTCTCTCCCCAGTTGGTCAGAAGACCCCAATACACATTAAGGTTTCTGCCTGTCCCACCAATATAATTAGCATCAGACAACATTGATCTTCCATGTATGGACTCCTTCAGTGATCTGAATCCATTTTGCTTTCAGAGTAATAAATAAGGACACAAAGTAAACTCAATAGGCAGAAGTTGCTGATAGTTTCTAAGAAGCAGCAAAAACTCTGTTTTCATGTTTCTCCTCCCTAAGTGTCTATACCATATAATACCGTAACGTGTCGTTGTGCATCCTGGCCTGACCTGTCATTTGTGTTGGTTTCTGTTGACTTCAGTTAGTTGTAAAATCTGCACAATCTCTAACTCCACCTGTTTCCACACATGTCTGACTCCATGGAACAGTCAGCTCCAGGTAAGGCTAAAGCCGCGATCCTGCGGGGTCACATATACAGCTCCGTCATCACCGTGTACTGTACTCGTGCTTCTACACAATTCCTAAAAATACATCCCTCCCCCCAGTGGTGTGAGCTGTCGTGTTGCTGGGAATGCCACCAAATGTTGCCTGTGCATGCCATGAGTGTGACGCTGGGGCCTTAGCAAACATTTGCCTTTGACCTAGACCAGTGTTTCCCAACCAGCGTGCCGCCAGATGGGACCACTCTTGTCCGTGGGTTATTTCAATATTACAACTCTTCCCCATTTATATAAATGGAGCCGAGCTAGACCCCAGCCCGGTGTTTCCCAACCAGGGTGCCTCCAGGTATTGCTGTCCAGGCATGCTGGAAGTTGTAGTTTTGCAACATCTGGAGGCACCCTGGTTGGGAAACACTGCCCCAGCCCATGGATTTTTTTTATTTTTTTTTTGCAAATCCGCGGACGAGCCCCCATAAACCAGCACAGCATCAGCTGGGAGTTGCAATACTACCACTCCCTGCTGGGAGTTGTAGTGTTGCAACAGCTGGAGGCACCCTGTTTGGGGAAACACTCACCTGGTGTGATAAAACGTTACATTTGCCAAGCGAGCATGTTATGTTGTAATATATCTGCAGTATGTAACGTCACGATTACCATTATTCACAGCATGAACATGAGTTGTTGTTTTTTTTAATATATAAATATATATGTGTGGGGGGGGGGGGTGTGAAACAAAACAAGGTGAAACATAACAAAAAAAATACAAAAACTTTTTACACTTTTTGTTTAAACAGGTACAGTGTCTAAAAAGTCAGAGGGGCCTTCAAGACCAACGCACTTTTGACGGGATCCACATCGTCAGCCACATCATCGGGGACGACGTTTCCTTCCATTCCTCCGACGAAGACTTTGCCACCAGCTCGCTACAGCCGGGGGGCGGCGGAGGCCTTCACTACGCCCTGGCCAAAAAGCACGGAAAGATGGTTCTTGTCCCTTCAGATCTGGACAGCAGCGACAGTGATCAGGAAGATCTGACGATCATAACAGATTCCAATGGAGTCATCCCAAAACCGATCCCGAAAAGAACAGAGTCCTATTCCACCATGGTTTGATCTTCACTGTGACTTTCTTTCGTTTTTTTTTTTAACCAGACGGTCGTGACCATAAACTGTTACAGTCCGTGGATCCTTGTACAATCTTCAGCCCTGACTGACCCGGCATGGATAGGGCCTCTAGTTGCCTTCACTTGTCTTTTTTTGGTTTTAGTTTTTTGCCAAATGTTCATAATTGCCATATGGTAGATGGAAGACGTTCAGCGGACACGTTCGTTATTCAGTATTAACAGAACCAGACACTTTTCTTTTTGAATATTTCTAAATATTTGGATCAAAGCCGGTGCGGTACACGATGGAGACCTCCAAAACGGACCCGTCTGGTCGTCTTAAAGTTGAAACCTGTGCAATATTTTACACCTGTTGAACAAATCTGTATTTTTGTTAAATGTTTGGACATATCACGCGAGACGACCCTGAACCCACCAGCTCATCAGTATGTAGAAGGCTGAAGACAACCAGCTGGATAAATATCGTCCATCATACAAAGGGTCATCGTCTTCTGGGTTTGGGCATCGGATCTGATCATATCAAAATTGGACTTATATTTTTATATCAAAAGACACTAAACAAATTCCTGTTCATAGACTCGTATGACACTCCACTAATGAAATCGAGGTACGGTAAGGGGTAAGAGCAGAACTTGGGGTTCTTGGCGTAGGACACGGTCTTTGCCTCTGTTAGGTTGGGTTCAAACATGGCCGATTATGTTGCAAAATGTTCTGCAACTGCAAAGAATTGCGTTAATCTGAAATTAGTTCAGCACCTGTGACCGAAGTCATCGTCTAGGGTTAGAAAATTTTCATAAACAAGACCAATGTTTGGGGGTTGTGTTGATATCACAACCTATCCCCATTCTCATAAATGGAGCCTAGCCCATGGATAGTCAATCCCGGACGAGCCCCCATAAATCGGCTCCTCCTCATCTTCTGCCATGATAAATAGGTTCAGCTTTCTAAGGCATGGTTAAAAATAATATATATAATATTTACCTCTTAGACTGAAAACACATATGGTTTGTGATGCATTTTATGGACCCAAAGCCAGAAGTGAATCCAGCAGAAACTATAAGGCTATGTTCACATGACGTATGCAGACAGTGTGGGAACTGACTCGTCGGTTCTTTTTGCGGAAACCTGAATCGGAATTTCCACGGCAAAAACATCTTCCGTAAAAATTACAATCCATGCCTCCTGATTCTGCTGGTGCAGCAGAATCCCATAGCAAAAACAATGGGACTCTGCTGCCGCAGAATTTCTGAGCTGAATTTGTCGATGGATCTCACATGGGAATTCCGCTGTGTGAACAAGGCCTTATCCTTTATTTCCCAAACCTATTTCCACCCTGTCCAAGAAAACTGCATCAAAAATCACGTGTGATTTCAGGGGGTAACTAATACCTTCTAGATGGGCCCCATGTGTTAAGGGTGCGGTATTTCTGATTTTCGATGCAGATTTGCAGTCATTTTGGTGAAATTGCAGTAAAATAGCATCACGATTTCACCAAGTAAAGTGAAAATCAATATAAACCACAGAAAAAAACCTGCACCATGGGAACCCAGCTTAACAATGAGTCTCTTTTATAATGAAAGATACAGCATTAAAAACACTAGGACAGGTGTTTCCAAACTGCAGACCTCCAGCTGTTGCAAAATAAATGGAGCCTAGCTATACCCCACCCCATGGATAGGTATTTTTTTTTTTCTCCCTCCTCTAATCCCGGACGAGCCCCCATAAACCAGCAGAGCATCAACAAGGAGTGGCAAAACTACAACTCTCAGCATGCCCGGACAGCCTTCGGCTGTCCGGGCATGCTGGGAGTTGTAGTTTTGCAACAGCTGGAGTCCCCTGCACTAAGAAATGTATCTGACCTTTATCCCGTTGCCATTCCGATCCTCAGACTGTCGCCCGTCTCCTTCGCTGTTTCTCGCACAATCGAGGACGCTATGAGATTTTTTTTTATGTTTTAGTCGATTCTGCCGCAGTGCATCAATCTGCCGCAGTTTTTCTTTTAACTCTTCGCAAGACGTGTGCAAAAAGCGTCCAACGTCTTAAAGCTGCAAAACGAGACCAAAATGTCGTCAGTTTCTTTTTTTTTTTTTTTTAAATACCCCTTTTTTTCATGTTTTTAGTTGTTTTTCGATGTTATTAACAGGTCAGTTCATGTTACATGTGAGATATTTTGTACATAAATTATACAGATTTCACGCAGAAGGTGCACAAGGCGCATCATGGTTTGTTTGTTTTTTTTCTCATTTTTTTATTTTTTTTTTACTGAGAATGTAAATGTTTGAAATCTAAGCAATTCCTGTATCATAAGAGGGTAAAAAAATAAATAAAAAAAAGGGCGATTCTGCTGTAAATAGAATTGTTTACCGATAGCGCAGAACACTAATCATATCCGCGAAATAGGCGACAGCCGGGCGGGACACATTAGTCATCACCTAACAGAGAAAACACTATTGATGGAAATCTTTTAACATTATATAAATATATGTATATGTAACTAAAATAAAATTTTTTCATGATTTAGCTCAGTGGTTGATTTTATCTCTGTTTAGTTTATTTACTAGTGTTTTTTTGTTTTTGTTTTATTTTTATTTTTTTTTCTCATACTGTGATATTTGCTTTTATTATTATTTTGATTATATAAAATAAGTTAATTTTATAAATTTTTTTCAGTTTTTTTTTCATTTGGATTGTTTGCTTTGTGTAGCTTTTCTGCAGCACAGGTAAGTATTAACACGATGGACTATGGGATATAACTAAATAGCATATATCATGTCACCAAGTGCGGTGAAGATCTCCCACAATGAAAATGTTGGTTATAAGGCACAGAAGTTGACATTCTAGGATGCTAAGGGGACCCCTGCTTAGGTCTCTTACATTTTAATTTCTGTAAAGCCTGAACGCTTGAGATTTTCCTTCACTCTCCAAACTCCGCTGCAGACTACCCTCCATGCCCCTGTCCCCCCTGACTCCATTACCCTTCACACCCCTCTGACCCCAACTCCAGTCCCTTACTCCAGACTGCTCTGCTCCAACTTCTACTCCTCCCCCTAGACTCCTTGGTCCTTCACTCCCAGACTCTCCTGTTCACCCAACTCCTGCCCCTCCCCCTAGACTCCTATGTCCGTTCCTTAAGACTCCTGTCCCTTAACTCTTTTCCTTTTCTTCGCATTCCTCTGTTCCCTCCACTCCTGTCCCTCCCTGCAGATTTTTTTTCTTCAACTCCTGTCTTTCCCTCCAGACTCCCCTGTCCCCCCAACTCCTGACCCTCCCCCTGGACTCTTCCTCTGTTCCACCAACTCCAGTCCCCCCTCCACACTCCCCTGTCCCTCCAGACTCCTCTGTCACACAAACTCCTGTCCCCCCCCCTCTCCACACTCCCCGATCCCTCCAGACTCCTCTGTCACACAAACTCCTGTCCCTCCCCCCAGACTCCATTACCCTTCACACCCGCTGACCCCAACTCCAGTCCCTTAATCCAGACTGCTCTGCCCCAACTCCTACTCCTCCCCCTAGACTCCTTTGTTTTTCCCTCCAGACTCTCCTGTTCACCCAACTCCTGCCCCTCCCCTACACTCCTATGTCTTTTCCTCAAGAGTCCTTTGTCTTCCAAACTCCTGCCCCTCCCCCTAGACTCCTATGTCCATTCCTCAAGACTCCTGTCCTTTCAACTGGTGCCAGAAAGTTAAACAGATTTGTAAATTACTTGTATTAAAAAATCTTAATCCTTCCAGTACTCATCAGCTGCTGTAAAATGCAGAGGAAATGCTTTTCTTTTGAGATTTCTTTTCTGTCACAACCACAGTGCTCTCTGCTGACACCTCTGTCCATGTCAGGAACTGTCCAGAGCAGCATATATTTGCTATGGGGATTCTCTCCTACTCTGGACAGTTCCTGACATGGACAGAGATGTCAGCAGAGAAAAGAAATCCAAAAAGAAAATAATTTCCTCCGTAGTATACAGCCTCTAATTAGTACTGGAAGGATTAAGATATTTTTATAGAAGTAATTTACAAATCCGTTTAACTTTCTGGCACCAGTTGATTTAAAATAAAAAAATAAAGTTTTCTGCCGGAGTACCCCTGTTCCCTCAACTCCCTCCCTGCAGATTTCTCTGTCCCTTCAACTCCTGTGTTCCCCCCCCCCCCCAAACTCCTGACCCTCCCCTTAAACTGCTCCCCTGTTCCTCCAGACTCCTCTGCCCCTCCCTCCAGACTCCTCTGTCACACCAACTCCCGTCCCTCCCCTACACTCCATTACCCCTCACACCCCGCTGACCCTAACTGCAGTCTGTCCCTCCAGACTGCTCTTCCCCAACTCCTACCCCTCCCTCCAGACTCCTCGGTCCCTCCCTCCAGACTCCTCGGTCCCTCCCTCCAGACTCCTCGGTCCCTCCCTCCAGACTCCTCGGTCCCTCCCTCCAGACTCCTCGGTCCCTCCCTCCAGACTCCTCGGTCCCTCCCTCCAGACTCCTTGGTCCCCTAACTCCTATCCCTCCCTCCAGCCTCCTCTGTTCCTCCAACTTCTGTCCCTCCCCCCCCCCCCCCCCCCGACTCTTGTCCTTGTCTCTGTCCCACCAAATCCTGTCCCTCCCCTTAGACTCCTCTTTCCACCTCCCTCCACTCCCCGCTGTCCTCCACACCTAGGAATGGTTGACTCCCAATATGTTGGATTTCCTCTGTTGTCAGGAGATGATCTTTACCCCCTCCTCCTCCTCCTCCTCCTCCTCCTTCTCCTCCTCTCTCAGAACACATGCATTTTTGGTTGAGTGTGCACGTGTATGCGAGGGATCGGGGGAGATCTGTCGGCCACTGAACGACCCTCTTGCATGTGGTTACCCCGGGGAGGGGGGGAATGTTAGTTTTCATTGTTTTTCCATCAAATCTCCCTTTTATTATTCACTTCTGATTCCCTCCAATAGCTTCTAAAACTGTATGAGAAAACCTCATGAAAACTGCCTGCGACCCCCCCCCCCCCCAACCCCTTACAGAAATGTTTGCTCTCTGCAATAACGCCGCGTTTTGCTCGATTTTGCCCTGATGAGTCGATTGGACTTTACTGATGTGATTGAATGATTACATTCTCTAATACAGTGGTCTTCAACGTGCGGACCTCCAGATGTTGCAAAACTACAACTCCCAGCATGCCCGGACAGCCGTTGGCTGGTTGGGAAACACTGCATTAGAGCAATAATCCCCAACCTTCGGCTGTCTGGGCATGCTGGGAGTTGTAGTTTTGCAACAGCTGGAGGCACACTGGTTGGAAAACACTGCATTAGAGCAATAGTCCCCAACCTTCGGCTGTCCGGGCATGCTGGGAGTTGTAGTTTTGCAACAGCTGGAGGCACACTGGTTGGAAAACACTGCATTAGAGCAATAATCCCCAACCTTCGGCTGTCCGGGCATCCTGGGAGTTGTAGTTTTGCAACATCTGGAGGTCCGCAGGTTGGAGACCGCTGCTCTAATATAAATAAAAACATAAAATCTATTCTATAATATTTTGTGATAGAACTAATAGTTGTATAAATAAAACAATCTGAATCTAATAGATCTAAAAGATCTGCTGGGACGTGGGATCTCACCCGGACGATGTGTGTAAATCCTCGTTTATCTGTCAGACGGCAGCCGAGATCCCCCTGAGATATGGCGGGGCCCCGGGTCCTATCTGCGGGGGCTCCTGTAGGATCAGCAGGATCGGTCTTATCTGCGGAGGCTCCTGTAGGATCAGCAGGATCGGTCTTATCTGCGGAGGCTCCTGTAGGATCAGCAGGATCGGTCTTATCTGCGGGTGTTGTAATGACTGAGACTCTGCTGAGGTGTTAACTACGAATGGAGGAAGCAGGATGGGGGATCGGCGGCTCCTCGCTCTTTGATGTTGAAGACTTAAGGTGAGTGAAGACGTCCAAGATGGAGACGGAGGAAGAGGCTTCCATGTCATCCAGTTCTGCCCGACCAGAGAACATCCAACTTGCAAAACTACAAGAAAAAGGCTTTCTGGGCATGCTGGGAGTTGTAGTTTTGCAACCAGGGTGCCTACAGCTCTTGTCAAACTACAAGTGATAGGCTGTCCGGGCATGCTGGGAGTTGTAGTGATAGTTCTGCAAATAGGGTGCATCCGACTGTTGCAAAACTACAAGAAGAAAAGCTTTCCGGCATTCTGGGAGTTGTAGTTTTGAAACCAGGGCGCCTCCAGCTGTTGCAAAACTACAAGAAAAAAGTATTTCCAGGCATTCTGGGAGTTGTAGTTTTGAAACCAGGGCGCCTCCAGCTGTTGCAAAACTACAAAGAAAAGGCTTTTGGGGAATGTTGGGAGTTTTAGTTTTGGGTGCCTCCAGCTGTTGCAAAACTCCCAGCATGCCCAGACAGCCTCCGGTAGCTTTGAAACAGTTGAAGGTCCATTAGTTTTCTTTGCAGATCAGTGTTTCCCAATCAGGGTGCCTCCAGCTGTTGCAAAACTAAAAGGAAATGATGTCCAGGCATGCTGGGAGTTGTAGTTTTGAAACCAGGGTTCCTCCAGCTGTTGCAAAAATACAAGAAAAAGGCTTTCCAGCATGCTGGGAGTTGTAGTTGTAGTTTTGAAACCAGGGCGCCTCCAGCTGTTGCAAAACTACAAGAAAAAAGTATTTCCAGGCATTCTGGGAGTTGTAGTTTTGCAACCAGTTTTGCCTCCAGCTGTTGCAAAAGAAAAGGCTATTGGGACATGCTGGGAGTTGTAGTTTTGCAACCAGGATTCTTACACCTATTGCAAAACTACAACTCCCAGCATGCCCAGGCAGCCTTCGGTAGTTTTACAACAGTTGAGGGTCCATTATTTTTCTCTATAGATCAGTGTTTCCAATCCAGGGGGCCTACAGCTGTTGCCAAACTAAAAGGAAATGGTGTCCGGGCATGCTGGGAGTTGTGGTTTTGAAACCAAGGTGCCTCCAGCTTTTGCAAAACTACAACTCCCAGCATGCCCAGACATCCTCAGGTAGTTTTGCAACAGTTGGAGGTCCATTTGTTTTCTTTGTAGATCAGTGTTTCCCAATCAGTGTGCCTCCAGCTGTTGCAAAACTAAAAGGAAGTGATGTCCGGGCATGCTGGGAGTTGTAGTTGTAGGTTTGCAACTAGGGCGCCTCCAGCTGTTGCAAGAGTATAAGGAAAAGGCTTTCTGGGCATGCTGGGAGTTGTAGTTGTTTACACCCTGGTTGGGTTCTGTATACAGATAATGGCTGCAGGTTTGTAGTCCCCTCCATTAATGTGGAACACGTCCGGATCCCCTCAGAGCCTCCTGTTCTGTTAATTAGTTGTTAATCGTTAATTAATTCTCCTTTGTTTTCTTCTGTCCCTAATAGGAAGTGAGAAGAATAAAGAATAACCCCGGGGACAACATGGAAAGGAGGAGACATTTCAGTAACTCGGGTGGGGAACAAAAAACTGCCCCCTCTGTGTCCTCCCAATACCGCTGCACGTGTTGTGGTGCTTTTTTTTTTTTTTATAATGTTTTAGGCATTTTTCTATGCTGTTTTATTCCTTTATTCCCTTTTTGTCTTTTCTTTATTCATCATTATTTTGGGGTCGACAGAAATAAAATGACCATTTGTTATCCAAACGTGCGCAAATATTTAAAGCGATATGAGCCGCATAAAACCACAGCAATGGGGAAAAACACCACATTGCACACAAAAAATTCTTACAAGTCTCTTGGAGGAGCTGTGTGATGTCATCATGTCCATATAGAGGAACTGTGTGATGTCATCATGTCTATATGGAGAACTGTGTGATGTCATCATGTCCATATAGAGGAACTGTGTGATGTCATCATGTCCATATAGAGGAACTGTGTGATGTCATCATGTCTATATGGAGAACTGTGTGATGTCATCATGTCCATATAGAGGAACTGTGTGATGTCATCATGTCCATATAGAGGAACTGTGTGATGTCATCATGTCTATATGGAGAACTGTGTGATGTCATCATGTCTATATGGAGGAACTGTGTGATGTCATCATGTCCATATAGAGGAACTGTGTGATGTCATCATGTCTATATGGAGGAACTGTGTGATGTCATCATGTCCATATAGAGGAACTGTGTGATGTCATCATGTCCATATGGAGGAACTGTGTGATGTCATCATGTCTATAAAGAGGAACTGTGTGATGTCATCATGTCTATATGGAGGAACTGTGTGATGTCATCATGTCCATATAGAGGAACTGTGTGATGTCATCATGTCCATATAGAGGAACTGTGTGATGTCATCATGTCCATATAGAGGAACTGTGTGATGTCATCATGTCCATATGGATGAACTGTGTGATGTCATCATGTCCATATAGAGGAACTGTGTGATGTCATCATGTCCATATAGAGGAACTGTGTGATGTCATCATGTCTATAAAGAGGAACTGTGTGATGTCATCATGTCTATATGGAGGAACTGTGTGATGTCATCATGTCCATATAGAGGAACTGTGTGATGTCATCATGTCCATATAGAGGAACTGTGTGATGTCATCATGTCCATATAGAGGAACTGTGTGATGTCATCATGTCCATATAGAGGAACTGTGTGATGTCATCATGTCTATAAAGAGGAACTGTGTGATGTCATCATGTCTATATAGAGGAACTGTGTGATGTCATCATGTCTATATGGAGGAACTGTGTGATGTCATCATGTCTATATAGAGGAACTGTGTGATGTCATCATGTCCATATGGAGGAACTGTGTGATGTCATCATGTCCATATAGAGGAACTGTGTGATGTCATCATGTCCATATAGAGGAACTGTGTGATGTCATCATGTCTATATGGAGAACTGTGTGATGTCATCATGTCCATATAGAGGAACTGTGTGATGTCATCATGTCCATATAGAGGAACTGTGTGATGTCATCATGTCTATATGGAGAACTGTGTGATGTCATCATGTCTATATGGAGGAACTGTGTGATGTCATCATGTCCATATAGAGGAACTGTGTGATGTCATCATGTCTATATGGAGGAACTGTGTGATGTCATCATGTCCATATAGAGGAACTGTGTGATGTCATCATGTCTATATAGAGGAACTGTGTGATGTCATCATGTCCATATAGAGGAACTGTGTGATGTCATCATGTCCATATAGAGGAACTGTGTGAGGTCATCATGTCCATATAGAGGAACTGTGTGATGTCATCATGTCTATAAAGAGGAACTGTGTGATGTCATCATGTCTATATGGAGGAACTGTGTGATGTCATCATGTCCATATAGAGGAACTGTGTGATGTCATCATGTCCATATAGAGGAACTGTGTGATGTCATCATGTCCATATAGAGGAACTGTGTGATGTCATCATGTCCATATAGAGGAACTGTGTGATGTCATCATGTCCATATAGAGGAACTGTGTGATGTCATCATGTCTATAAAGAGGAACTGTGTGATGTCATCATGTCTATATAGAGGAACTGTGTGATGTCATCATGTCTATATGGAGGAACTGTGTGATGTCATCATGTCTATATAGAGGAACTGTGTGATGTCATCATGTCCATATGGAGGAACTGTGTGATGTCATCATGTCCATATAGAGGAACTGTGTGATGTCATCATGTCCATATAGAGGAACTGTGTGATGTCATCATGTCCATATAGAGGAACTGTGTGATGTCATCATGTCTATAAAGAGGAACTGTGTGATGTCATCATGTCTATATGGAGGAACTGTGTGATGTCATCATGTCCATATGGAGGAACTGTGTGATGTCATCATGTCCATATGGAGGAACTGTGTGATGTCATCATGTCCATATGGAGGAACTGTGTGATGTCATCATGTCCATATGGAGGAACTGTGTGATGTCATCATGTCCATATGGAGGAACTGTGTGATGTCATCATGTCTATATGGAGGAACTGTGTGATGTCATCATGTCCATATGGAGGAACTGTGTGATGTCATCATGTCCATATGGGGGAACTGTGTGATGTCATCATGTCCATATGGAGGAACTGTGTGATGTCATCATGTCCATATGGAGGAACTGTGTGATGTCATCATGTCCATATGGAGGAACTGTGTGATGTCATCATGTCTATATGGGGGAACTGTGTGATGTCATCATGTCCATATGGGGGAACTGTTTGATGTCATCATGTCTATATGGAGGAACTGTGTGATGTCATCATGTCTATATGGAGGAACTGTGTGATGTCATCATGTCCATATGGGGGAGCTGTGTGATGTCATCATGTCTATATGGAGGAGCTGTGTGATGTCATCATGTCCATATGGAGGAACTGTGTGATGTCATCATGTCCATATGGAGAAACTGTGTGATGTCATCATGTCTATATGGAGAAACTGTGTGATGTCATCATGTCTATATGGGGGAACTGTTTGATGTCATCATGTCCATATGGGGGAACTGTTTGATGTCATCATGTCCATATGGGGGAGCTGTGTGATGTCATCATGTCTATATGGGGGAGCTGTGTGATGTCATCATGTCCATATGGGGGAACTGTGTGATGTCATCATGTCTATATGGAGAACTGTGTGATGTCATCATGTCTATATGGAGGAACTGTGTGATGTCATCATGTCTATATGGGGGAACTGTGTGATGTCATCATGTCCATATGGAGGAACTGTGTGATGTCATCATGTCCATATGGAGAACTGTGTGATGTCATCATGTCTATATGGGGGAACTGTGTGATGTCATCATGTCTATATGGGGGAACTGTGTGATGTCATCATGTCCATATGGAGGAACTGTGTGATGTCATCATGTCCATATGGAGGAACTGTGTGATGTCATCATGTCTATATGGGGGAACTGTGTGATGTCATCATGTCTATATGGGGGAACTGTGTGATGTCATCATGTCTATATAGGGGAACTGTGTGATGTCATCATGTCTATATGGGGGAACTGTGTGATGTCATCATGTCCATATGGGGGAACTGTGTGATGTCATCATGTCTATATGGAGGAACTGTGTGATGTCATCATGTCTATATGGAGGAATGTGTCCAGCACCTTGTAGGAAGTATAGAGGGGTCTGACCCAGGACTAGAGGGTTGTACCTAATAAAGTGGCCAGTGAGTGTAACTAATAATTACATTGTTGTTCTCACACAGGTTCTATATTGTTACATCCTATTAGAATCTATTTACAATGGTTTTTATATTGTTACATCCTATTAGAATCTATTTACAATGTTTTTTATATTGTTACATCCTATTAGAATCTATTTACAATGGTTTTTATATTGTTACATTATATTAGAATCCGTTCACATGATCTTTTTCTTACTATGATCTGTGAAGACGATTGTGGGGGAATCTGTGGTGAGAAGAAATCACCTCCTATCATTCGCGCCGCGTTCTCTCTCTATAGAAAACAGGAAATCACAGCTCTGTCACAGGGCGGCACGTGCTCGGGGTGGAAAGAATGAGGGCGACTGAGCGTTGCGAGCCGAGAACTGATACGGACCATCCCTGTACTGTATCGGCTGATCATGTATCTGTATGAACTGTAAAGGTTGGTGGGGGTTCCCCTTATAGGGGTGTTTCCCAACCAGGGGGCCTCCAGCTGTTGCAAAACTACAACTCCCAGCATGCCCGGACAGCCGTTGGCTGTTTGGGCATGCTGGGAGTTGTAGTTTTGCACCAGCTGAAGGTACGCTGATAGTGAAACCCTGGATTGGATAGGATCAGTCAGTGATTGGATGAAGAGACCCAACACTGCACAGCAGAATCGGGGAGGAAGTAAATGTATGGTGAGTGAGGGCGGTGCTCAGTGCTTGCCTTGTACATGCCCCCTTTCTAAGTAGTGGATGTCAGAATGAGTGAGCAGTATAACAGAGGGATTTGTGAGCCAAATACAGAAGCTAGACACACAAAAAAGACATGTAAAGAATCTGCAGGACGTGGTGAGGAACATATAGAAGTATTATTTATTTTCTGTAATATGACGGGTACATGTTATACATCTGTATACACCAGCTAGATCTCCGCAATTAGAACCAGTACACCCCCCCCCCCATCTAACCAACCAGTACCTAGTTAAAGGGGTACTCCGGTGGAAAACAATTTTTTTTAAATCAATCTGTGCCAGAAAGTTAAACAGATCTGTAAATGACTTCTATTTAAACATTTTAATCCAGTACTTCCAGTACTTATCAGCTGCTGTATGCTCCACAGAAAGTTGTGTAGTTCTTTCCAGTCTGACCACAGTGCTCTCTGCTGACACCTCTGTCCATGTCAGGAACTGTTCAGAGCAGGAGAGGTTTGCTATGGGGATTTGCTTGTACTCTGGACAGTTCCTGACATGGACAGAGGTGTCAGCAGAGAGCACTGTGGTCAGACAGAAAATAATTCCAGAAAGAAAATAACATCCCGTGGAGCATACAGCAGCTAATAAGTACTGGAAGGATTAAGATTTTTAAATAGAAGTAATTTATAAATCTGTTTAACTTTCTGGCACCAGTTGATTTAAAAAAAATTAGTTTTCCACCGGAGTACCCCTTTAAAGGGGTACTCCGCACCTAAACATCTTTTCACCTATCCAAAGGATAAGGGGATAAGATGTCTGACGGGGGGTCTGTCCGCTGGGACTCCTGCGATCTCTGGTGCATGGAGCAAACTCCGCTCTGTGCCGGATAACGGGACCCCAACACAACCGTCACCCCCCTCTCCATAGGCATGAATGGAGGGGGCGTGGCGTGACGTCACAATCACGGAATCGCCAAACTTCCGTTTTCAGAACTCTGCTGTGTCGGCCTGGGGATCGTGGGGGAACCCAACAGCCGGACCCTCCGCAATCATCCTTTGGATAGGGAGTAAGATGTTTATGTGCGGAGTACCCCTTTAAGGCTGTTTTATGGGTGAGACATTGACTTGCAGAATAGCTACCTGTAGGTGGCACTAGAGAGAGAGCGCTTTCTTTCTTCTCAGGGACAGCTAATTTGCATACTTTTTTTTCCCAGGAACCATTGCTTGGTCTCCTCAATGAGAATGAACACTGGAATACACATATACAAACCTACGATACTGTATTCTATTAAAGGGGTACTCTGATGGAAAATTATATATTTTTTTTTTTTATCAATTAGCGGCAGAAAGTTATACAGATTTTCAAATTACTTCTATATAAAAATTTTAATCATTCCCATACTTATCAGCTGCTGTATGCTCCACTGGAAGTTGTGTAGTTCTTTCCAGTCTGACCCCAGTGCTCTCTGCTGACACCTCTGTCCATATCAGGAACTGTCCAGAGTAGGAGTAAATCCCCATAGCAAATCTTTCCTGCTCCGGACAGAGATGGTAGTGCACTGTGGTCTGACTGGAAAGAACTACACAACTTCCTGTGGAGCATACAGCAGCTGATAAGTGCTGGAAGGATTAAGATTTTTATATAGAAGTAATTTTCAAATCTGTTTAACTTTCCAGCACCATTTGATTAAAAAAAATATTTTCCACTGGAGTACCCCTTTAAGTCTATATATATATATCTCCTATATACAGCTGGGGGTTGTGGGAAATAGTTTCCCCCAGACAAGACGATTTTCTGGGTCACAATGTTACTAATTAAATCTTTCTGGATCTCTTCCCTACAGAATGGAGACGGTTCCAGGCGGACTGATTTAGTCTGGAGAAGTCGCCCACCTACACCCGATATAACGGGACACAAGCCGTCATTATCTCCTGTCTTGTTTATTTTAGGAGCTCAATGCGGTTTATTTTTTTATTATTATACGGTTGTCATCACTTTTATTGTTTGTTGACATAAAAATCAATCTTCATTGTAGAATTTTTAGAAACCGAAATGATTTGTGGAGACTTAAAAAGTATACGGCAAAGTGTCAGATGACTGGACCTGGATCAGTGTTTCCCAACCAGGGTGCCTCCCGCTGGTGCAGAACTACAACTCCCAGCATGACAGGACAGTCTTCAGTATAATCTAAATCAGTCGTCTCCAAACGGTGAACATCCAGGTATTGCACATCTACAGCTTCTCGAGCTGCAATCGCCAACTGGTTAGAGATCCTGTGGGACCCAACCCAAAATTTGCAGGCGCAGGAGGCTGCTGCGGGTGGGCACGGCCAGTCAGGAGGCTGCTGCGGTTGGGCGCGGGCGGTCAGGAGGCTGCTGCGGGTGGGCGCGGGCGGTCAGGAGGCTGCTGCGGTTGGGTGCGGGCGGTCAGGAGGCTGCTGCGGTTGGGCGCGGGCGGTCAGGAGGCTGCTGCGGGTGGGCGCGGGCGGTCAGGAGGCTGCTGCGGTTGGGCGCGGGCGGTCACGAGGCTGCTGCGGTTGGTCGCGGGCGGTCAGGAGGCTGCTGCGGTTGGTCGCGGGCGGTCAGGAGGCTGCTGCGGTTGGGTGCGGGCGGTCAGGAGGCTGCTGCGGTTGGGTGCGGGCGGTCAGGAGGCTGCTGCGGTTGGGCTCGGGCGGTCAGGAGGCTGCTGCGGGTGGGCGCAGGCGGTCAGGAGGCTGCTGCGGTTGGGTGCGGGCGGTCAGGAGGCTGCTGCGGGTGGGCGCGGGCGGTCAGGAGGCTGCTGCGGGTGGGCGCAGGCGGTCAGGCGCTATGCTGCAGCAGCCTCAGTGACTCAGCCTTGTCTCCTCCCCCCCGCCGCCATTATATGGACTCTGATCGCCGCTCTGCCTGCCCTGGAGGACCCATCTTCTTCCACCGCCAGGCCTGGTACGGTAGGTCAGACTGAGTCAGAGCTGCCACCAATGTTACAACACTCACAGTGTGATGTGCTGCGGCCACGGCTGGGTTGGTGATCCTCCCAGGGCCTCTGTCTGCTGTATGCTCCAGAGGAAGTTGTGTAGTTCTTTCCAGTCTGACCACAGTGCTCTCTGCTGCCACCTCTGTCCATGTCAGGAACTATCCAGAGTGGCATAAGTTTTCTATGGGGATTTGCTCCTACTCTGGACAGTTCTTGACATGGACAGAGGTGTCAGCAGAAAGCACTGTGGTCAGACTGGAAAAAACTACACAACTTCCTGTGGATCATATAGCAGCTGAAAGGGTTACGTACTGGAACGGTTAAGATTTTTATATAGAAGTAATTTACAAATCTGTTTAACTTTCTGGCACCAGTTGATTTAAAAAATAAATAGCATTAAAGGGGTACCCCGCTGGAATTTTATGTGGCTTGAAGTTCAGCTTCCGGTGCAGAAAGTGCAGAAATATGTTGTAAATATTCTCTACCGGACTCAACAGGAAGAGAGTAATACACAAGCAGAATCTTATTTGTTGTGGATTTTGCTCCATCCACGTAGTATTAAAGGGGTATTCCAGGAAAAAACTTTTTTTTTATATATCAACTGGCTCCCGAAAGTTAAACAGATTTGTAAATTACTTCTATTAAAAAAAATCTTAATCCTTCCAATAATTATCAGCTGCTGAAGTTGAGTTGTTCTGATCTGTCTGACAACAGTGCTCTCTGCTGACCTCTCTGCTTGTCTCGGGAACTGCACAGAGTAGAAGAGGTTTGCTATGGGGATTTCCTTCTACTCTGAACAGTTCCCGAGACAGGTGTCACCAGAGAGCACTTAGACAGAAAAGAACCACTCAACTTCAGCAGCTCATAAGTACTGAAAGGATTAAGATTTTTTAATAGAAGTAATTTACAAATCGGTTTATCTCTCTGGAGCCAGTTGCTATATAAAAAAAAAGTTTTTTTCTGGAATACCCCTTTAACCTAGGAGCTAACTAGATGTCAGGCCGAGCCTAGGGCCTAGAGACAACCAATATAAATGGGAAAAACAACCCTCAATCCTGTGCATATCAAATCTTATACCACAACATGATCCCAAATAGACGGCCAGAAAATTGATATTCAGACCAAATTTAGATCAAAATAAATAAATAAATGAAATAAACTTTATTTCACATATACAATGAAAGAATCCCGAAATACCCCTAAAATCACAAACACTTAGAACAAATGTAAAAGCTGGAGGGGGAACGTGTGATATGACAAAACATATAATGATATAAATAGGAGGAAGTGATAGACATCCAAAATGCACAAGTCTATAAATGGTCCAAATGTTTACAATTACACAGATATCCAATAAATAACAAAATATTTCATACAATATGATGCAGATGAGCCCAAAAACCAAATAAATATAATTCATATATATATTCACTGTAAATATATGAATATATATATATATATATATAATCTCAAAACTCCAAAGCCACCACACTACCTGGATATGTTTGCTGTAAACCATCCTGCCTGATATCCATGACTCCTGGGGCCCCTGTTGTCTTCTCTGGCTTCTTGATATTCTTTGCCTACATCTCCCAGCAATCATTGCAGCTCTGCCAGACAGCTCACTCTTTGAGAGCAGCCCCCACCCTCCTGCTCTAGGCTGCAGAGAGATTCAGTGTCTGATTGGCTGAGGCTGCTTACACCTCCCAGTTCTTAACACTAAAGAGAGCATGACTCATAAGTGCAGGGCAGAAACCACATGGTCTGTGTCTCTCAGGAGGGTGGGGGCTGCTTGCAGAGAGGGATTAAGACAGAGTGGATGGCTGGATGATGTAATTCCCTCACTTCCTGCATGTAAGTGACAACCAAAGAGGGAAAACTGCTCTATATAGCCAATAAATGATATTCAGACAATTAAAAAGGTTGGTGAGAGGGAAAGGATGGGCTAGGGGTTTAGTGCCCCGAAATACCACTTTAAGAGACCTGCAATTGGCAATTGCAGCTAGAAAAGTTAGTAGAGATTATTCGTAAAGGGTGCGAACCAATGAGGAAAGTGAAGCATGGAACCAGTGGCCGAACCCGAATGGCAGGGTTTCCCAACCAGGGTGCCTCCAGCTGTTGCAAAACTACAACTCCCAGCATGCCCGGACAGCCAAATGCAGGGAGTTGTAGTTTTGCAACAGCTGGAGGCCCCCTGGTTGGGAAACACTGCTGTATGGACAGTGCCAGGTACTTTGTTACACTTCTGTTTCTGGCTTACCTGAGCTCCAGCTATAGTCTGTTTATCAAGCTCTTAAAGAGTAGCTTCCACCATCCTTTTTTATTTTTATTTTATTATTATAATTTTTTTTTTTTCTTCTGTCCCTGCCTATTACCCATCTATCCCTAACCCCCTCCCTGCTTAAATTTTTTTTTTTTACTATATTAAAAATGTCTTTTTGGCTGCCTGGTAGTGTGCTCACTACTAGACAGACTTCCCCAGCAGGCACCACGTCACTGATGCCTGCTGGGGAGGGCGACTTCCGCCCTTAGTTCATCTATATAGGGTGCCTCCAGCTGTTTCACCACTACAACTCCCAGCTTGCCCTGACATCTATTGGCTGTCAGGGCAAGCTGGGAGTTGTAGTTTTGAAACAGCTGGAGGCGCCCTGTGCAGAAAACAATTAGTTAGGGCCATGGGCGCGGTGCTACCCCGTTCCCACCGTCTGTTCCCCAGATTATTTTCTACCGCCGCGTTCCAATCACGTCTACTCTGCTTCTGTGGAGCTTGTTTGTCCGTGTGTCTGGCTTTATTTGTTGTAGTTTTAATTTTAAGGCAAATTAATGTCTAAAAGAAGGTCTGCAAAGAGTCTCCCTCACATTTGAATAGTGGTTTACCGCTCCGCAGGCTTTATTGTTCAAGAGACGGAGATTTTATTTGAACAGGTATTTTTTTTCCACCTTTTTATTTTATTTTATTATCATCACTTTGTCGGATATTTTTTAAACTTGGGCACATGAAATTGTGAGATGCTGGACATTGCTAACTATCTTATTGTTTCTTACAGCTTTACCATTCCTTTTTTATACCTTAAAAAAATATATCCGATTGTTTAATACGGACAACAGCTTTACTTTTCCTTTGCACATTTTCTTACATTTTTAACTTAATTTTTTTTTTGTCTTTAAACGTTCTTATTATCTCTCTCTTTCTCTTTTTTTTCTCTTTTTTTTTCTTCTCTTTTTTATTTTTGGCAAACGAACCGGTGTAGTAATCTTTTTTAGACCTGGTCAGGAGGTGGTCTAGATTTGCAGTTTTTTTGCACCAGTTGCGTCAAAATTTGCACAAAAATCAAAAACACGCAGATAATAAATTCGTGTCCACTGTATCCGTCACTTCAAAAAAGGGTCTAGCAACACCGAAAGGTCAAAATGACAGATTTTAGAACTTTGAAGAAAAAAAACGCAATTCGCGCAAAAATAAAAGAAATTCGCAAATGTAGACCATAAAAACAAAACAATCAAACACAATGATAAATAACCCCTGTGTTCCTACTGTGGAAAAGTGCAGGATCTCCATTCCCATGCGTTTCTGAAGGACTTGAGCCCTGGAGAAGACATCTTGTGAAGGTTTACGCTGCCTATTCTCTTATTCCTGTATCTCACCCGGATGAGATGAAAGATAATGCAGAGAAGAGGCCAAAAATATAACGTTAACTTCTTGACCACAGCCGGATGATAGAGATCAGTGTTGGGCCCTTCCCTTCCCCATCAGTCTGTTCGGTGACTTACTGCACGCAACGTGCAACTTCTGTTAAAGGAAGAATCACATACAACTACGAGCATCTACTCAAATACCCATAGGGATACATAGAAGTTACATGTATCTCTTATCTCTAAGCCAGTATTTCCCAACCAGTGCGCCTCCAGTGGTAGCTGGAGAAATGCTGCCAAGCTATGGATTTCAGAGACCTGCACCCCACAGTTGGGAATTGCAGTAGTAGAATTGTCAAGGTGACCAAAATGATTCTTACTGCCGATCAATATATATATATATATTAATACTGATATATTTATGTCATTTCTAATGCTGAAGGAAAAAGATATTTGTTGAACAATGCACCACTTTCCTGAGTTTGCAAACTGCTAGTGACTGAATAACCTTGGATCAATGCCAGAAAGCCCAAGATGGAAGTCAAAACATTTGAGGAAGATGCAGATCGTATAAGGCTGGGTTCACACTACGGTTTGTAATTACGGTTCCCGTATACGGATTGGAGGAGCGGTGGGCGGGGCTTAATCGCGGCGCCCGCACTCAGCCTTATTTGGGAACCGTAGTTAATGTATGTCTATGAGCGACCGGAGTGAACCGCAGCCTCCGGTCGGCTGCTTTTTCGGCCGTATGCGGTTTCCCGACCGCAGGCAAAAACGTGGTCGACCACGTTTTTGCCTGCGGTCGGGAAACCGCATACGGCCGAAAAAGCAGCCGACCGGAGGCTGCGGTTCACTCCGGTCGCTCATAGACATACATTAACTACAGTTCCCTATACGGCTGAGTGCGGGCGCCGTGATCAAGCTCAGTGCAACCCCTCCTCCCAGCGGTATACGGGAACCGTAATTACAAACCGTAGTGTGAACCCAGCCTAAGAAGGGCAAAGAACAGGAATTAGCCAGTATTAGAGTGAGAGGGCTGCATAAATGAACTTTGGCCAAGAAAGAAATTAATGGACACTAGATATGCTAATCTATACAGACACAATAGTCGAACAACCAATCTGGATTAAATATGCTAATTGTGATGTCATAATTCACCCTCCTTCTTTGTACAATATAAAAACCAAATTAACTTCCTGTAATAAACAGAACTCCCTGGGGTACCGAGGAGGGAATTCATACCAACATGGCCTGGTGTGAATTTTCTTATGTCGAAGCTCGGCAAAAGTAGTTTAGCGGTAGTCACTCACAGATTAAGGCCGCACATTAACTAATCCTTAACAGATTTGCAATATCTGAAGGTCCGCTGTTTGGAGACGACTGATTTAGACCAATTCAAAAGGTTGTCAGGGCATGCTGGGAGTTGTAGTTTTGTACAAGCTGGAGAAATGCTGCTAAGCTATGGATTTCAGAGACCTGCACCCCACAGTTGGGAACTGCAGTAGTAGATTTGCAATATCTGAAGGTCCACGGTTTGGAGACGACTGGTTTAGACCAAATGCAAAAGGTTGGCGTAGTCTAAGTCAGTAGTCTGCAAACCGTGGACCTCCAGATATCTACAACTTCTCTAGCTGCAATTGCCAACTGCGGGGTGCAGGTCTCCGAAGTTCTATAGCTTTGGCAGCCACTTTGTCCAAGGCCCGGCCTGAAGTCCAGTGAGGTCCTAGGTAAATTTGGCTGAAGCAAAATCCACGACAAATAGATTTTGCTTGTAAATTTATTCCTTCCTATTGATTTCAATGGAGAACATATTTTGGACAAATTTGTGCACTTTCAGGTAGTGTTGCTCACGAATATTCGCAATGCGAATTATATTTGCGAATATAGCACTATATATTCGCAATTACGAATATTCATTTTTTGTTGTTGTTTTTTCTTCACAGTACACATCACAGTGATCACCCCTCTCTGCTTCCAGCTTGTGTGGTGTAAAGAAGGCTCTAATACTACTGTGTGAGACTGGCGTATGAATTTTCGCATATGCTAATTTTCGCTTATGCTAATTTTGCATATGCCAATTTTCACATGTGCAAATTTTCGCATATGCAAAAATAAAACGCGAATATTACGAATATGCAAATTTAGCAAGTATATGACGAATATCCGTCCATATATTCGCGAAATATCGTGAATTCGAATATGGCTTATGTCGCTCAACACTACTTTCAAGTCGACCTTCTGAGGATTTTTAGGATCAATGTCGGGTTCGCCGGGTTCGTTCTCATGCACACGGCGGATACTGTAATCCACAGCAGTGTTTTTCATGTGTAAATGTGTGCCATGAGCCTTTATCCATACACACAGGTATATTACCCAGAATCCATTCAGTCTATGGGCTTCTGTAGGTATTTCCCAACCATTGTTCCTCCAGCTGGTGCAAAACTACAACTCCCAGCATGCCCTGACAGCCTTTAGCTTGGTCTAAGTCAGTAGTCTTCAAACTGTGGACCTCCACATATCTACAACTGTTCTAGCTGCAATTGTCAACTGTGGGGTGCAGGTAGCTGAAATTCCATAGTTTGGCAGGGGTCCTCAAACTGGTGCAAAACTACAACTCCCAACATGCACTGGTAACCTTTAGCATGGTCTACATCAGTAGTCTGCAAACCGTGCACCTCCAGATATTGCAAATCTACAAGGTTTCCCTTTCTGTCTTCTTCTTCCTTCTCCGCTGTTGACCATTCTTTATGTTTTAATACCCAAGAAAATTACACAGAGACATAAAATAGTGAAAAAGTATATATAGTCTTTATTAATAGTGACTGATTTTTAAAAACAGAATTTAAAAGGAACGACAATGGACAGACTACTAAGGCGTCTGGATGAGGGACAGAAGCAAAACTGGGCTACAGAACATCAATAAGAAATGGGAGATAATGAAATGACCCCCATCTGGGTGTATATACATGTAAAAGGTATAGGCTGTACAAAAATATACTAGCAATTAAATACCAACATATGTAAACATATACACTCAGGATAACTATATAGATGTAAATCCCGTATTGCACAATGCCCAGGGAGAAAAAATATGACCGCACCACGGAACAAAATAAAGTATGCAATTATGAGAGTGATAAAAGGGTGAAAGAGTAAAGAGTCCCAGGAACCGGGATTAAACCATACACCAATGTTCAGCAATCACCAAGGTCCTGGAAAATATGACTCAAATATAAATCACCCATCTCACATCACAAGGGCATACAGCGGACATCTTACCCTAATACAGAACGCCACCCCTACAACGTTGTTTCGCAACAAGCTTCCTCAGGGAGTTGCTTCTGTCCCTCATCCAGACGCCTTAGTAGTCTGTCCATTGTCGTTCCTTTTAAATTCTGTTTTTAAAAATCAGTCACTATTAATAAAGACTATATATACTTTTTCACTATTTTATGTCTCTGTGTAATTTTCTTGGGTATTACTTGTATTTCTCTGTATACCAGAGACAAGGTTGGACCATAGGTCAGTATTTTGTGCCCCTCTTTTTTGGTTATCATTCTTTATGTTTTGTTTTGTTCACACTTTAGACACTTATAAACACCTCCTCCTCAGTTTTCGGCTATTAGGGGTATTTCCTCTTCACACTTCAGTTTCTGTAAATCGCTTTTTGTTCAGACAAATATTAAATAAAATGTTTAGAACCATAAAACAGACATTCGTGGAGGCCAACGCTGACCTCGTCTTACATGATGTTACATGGAGTCTGCTTCCCTAAAGGTTCCCATATATGTCAAAATAATGTCTGGTGGACCTCCTGATTTTGAGGACTAGTGACCATATAATATGGGGGCTGATACCAAAAGCCACCACTAGAGGAGTCTGGAGGAGGAGGACAGAGGAGTCTGGAGGAAGACAGAGGGGTCTGGAGGAGGAGGACAGAGGAGTCTGGAGGAGGACAGAGGGGTCTGGAGGAGGAGGATAGAGGAGTCTGGAGGAGGAGGACAGAGGTGTCTGGAGCAAGAGGACAGAGGAGTCTGGAGGAGGACAGAGGGGTCTGGAGGAGGAGGACAGAGGGGTCTGGAGGAGGACAGAGGGGTCTGGAGGAGGAGGATAGAGGAGTCTGGAGGAGGAGGACAGAGGTGTCTGGAGCAAGAGGACAGAGGGGTCTGGAGATGGACAGAGAGGACAGGAGTCTAGAGGGGTCTGCAGCGGACAGAGAAGTCTGGAGGGGACCGAGGAATCTGGCAGGAACCCTCAGACACATTTATTGCCAACCTACTTATAAGCTGTGAATGGTTTAGCCCATGAAAGCAGCCAGTGTGAGGCCATTATTTACTAGTGCCAGATTCTATGTGTCAGAGAGGACGGTGGGGCCCTCAGAAAAGTCCCTAGAAGTCAGAGCTGGTACGTCTGAATGTGACTGTAACTTAAGGAGCCAGGACGTGGAGATACTGAGAACAGCGACTGCCGAGTCCCTGAAAGTATTGATGACTTATTGGCCAATGATTGGAATCACGCCCCAACGTGTGCCCAGATCTGGAGCATGTGCTGGGGTTGGAGGGTGCACGGGAACGTGTCTCCATTTACCATAACTAAGTGAACCCTTGTCCTGTGAGCAGAGACGGGCAAGTGGTCGCCACGTGGTTATCTGTGGCTCAGACGTTACTGTGAACTGATCTGTGTCACCTCGTCTACAGTTATCGTGCTGTTCCAGATTTAGCTACGTGGTTCTCTTAAAGAGGCCACGACTCTGTCCAAGACTCGGACTGTGTTTTGTCAGAAGGAAACACCTGAATGATGGTGAATATGCCCAAAAGAGACCGACATATATGACGCGTTTCAGGTAAAGACCCTTTATCTAAGCAGATTTGTCCGAAATGCGTCATGTTAAGATGCAATCAAGATGAATGAAGTGGATGCTGTTGGATCGGGCAAGAGCTGTCAGCCATCTTGGGTGGTGGATTCACGGCATAGCTCTTTGGACCCCCAGTAAGAAGATGCTGTTATAAACCAAAATAAAGCGGCTGTTCTGTAAGTTTTCTCCTGTGTAGGAATATGTATACACACCGAATATGGGAGAAACCTTCAAGCATGTTGTACCACTTTCAGAGACTATAACTATAAAGTTTCCATGCCTCTGTTTACTCTTCTATTAAAGTCAAAGCGAATGTTTCCCAACCAGTGCGCCATTGGCTGTCCGGGCATGCTAGGAGTTGTAGTTTTTCTCCAGCTGGAGAAATGCTACTATCTATGGATTTCAGAGACCTGCACCCCACAGTTGGGAATTCCAGTAGTAGATTTGCAATATCTGAAGGTCCACTGTTTGGAGACGACTGATTTAGACCAATGCAAAAGGTTGTCAGGGCATGCTGAGAGTTGTAGTTTTGCACCAGCTGGAGGAATGCTGCCAAGCTATGGAACTTCAGAGACCTGCACCCCACAGTTGGGCATTGCAGCTAGAGAAGAAGTAGATGTGCAATATCTCGAGGTCCACAGTTTGGAGACGACTGATGTAAACCAATGCAGAAGGTTGTCAGGGCATGCTGGGAGTTCTAGTTTTGCAACGACTGGAGGCATCCTGGTTGGGAAACACTCCTCTAACACCATACTGCACTCAAGTAAGACAATTTTTCCAAATGGTGTAAACCTAAAATGAAGCGAATAAAAAAGAAACGAGGTGCATTGCTAAAGTTGTATTAAGTAAAACGTGAACTGATTGTCGCAAGTTCACCGAAACTTTATCAGCATCATTTCAGGCAGAACATCTCCGTCCACCCAATCAATCTGTGTCTTCAATCTGCAGCTGCGGAAGTTGCAGGGGGGGGGGGGCGCATGCCGAGCCTGTGTGTATGTGATTTACATAGAGAAACTTCACCAGAACCGTCTCTGTTCTCCAGATAGGAGGAAAAGAAAGAAGAAGGCGACTGCGGGACAGGTCTCTGAACTACTGACTCTCAGGAAGTGGATTCTGTGGTTTCCATTGCTTTAAAAATGAGAAGCTGATAAAGTGAGCCTCTGACCAATGACAGCCAGAGGAGCCAAACCGGTGACATCCAGAGGAGAGAGACTGGTGACAGCCAGAGGGGCCAAACTGGTGACAGCAAGAGGAGAGAGACTGGGGACAGCCATAAGAGCCAAGCAGTGACAGTCAGAGGGGCCAAACTGGTGACAGCCAGAGGATCCAAGTGGTGACAGACAGAGGAGCCAAGCGGTGACAGCCAGAGGGGCAAAACTGGTGACAGCCAGAGGAGAAAGACTGGGGACAGCCAGAGGAGCCAAGCGGTGACGGCCAGAGGGGCAAAACTGGTGACAGCCAGAGGAGAGAGACTGGTAACAGCCAGAGGGGCAAAACTGGTGACAGCCAGAGGAGAGAGACTGGTGACAGCCATAAGAGCCAAGCAGTGACAGTCAGGGGGGCCAAACTGGTGACAGCCAGAGGATCCAAATGGTGACAGCCAGAGGGGCCAAACTGGTGACAGCTAGAGGAGAAAGACTGGTGACAGCCAGAGGGGCCAAACTGGTGACAGCCAGAGGAGAGAGACTGGTAACAGCCAGAGGGGCAAAACTGGTGACAGCCAGAGGAGAGAGACTGGTAACAGCCATAAGAGCCAAGCAGTGACAGTCAGAGGGGCCAAACTGGTGACAGCCAGAGGAGAAAGACTGGTGACAGCCAGAGGAGAAAGACTGGTGACAGACAGAGGAGAAAGACTGGTGACAGCCAGAGGAGCCAAGCGGTGACAGCTAGAGGAGCCAAGCGGTGACAGCCAGAGGAGAAAGACTGGTGACAGCCAGAGAAGCCAGAGGCACCTAGACTGTCACAACTCCTCACGTTTCTCTTGCAGTGTTTCAGGTAAGTTCAAATTCTTTTTAAATTATTCATAGTGTAAATACTTGGGAACATTCGTAGGACAAAAGACAAATGTCCATCAGGTTCAGCCAAGGAGATGTGGATGAATCCTGGTGATCAGATTGAGGCCATACCTGGGCGCAGCACCCGCTCTCTATGTATGATGAATGACTGATATATATGGGTATTGGGCAATAACCAACACATAAGGAAAGGGGGAATTGTAAAATCGGCAATGGCAAATCACTACCGCCCCCCCCCCCCCCCCACACACGCACACACACGCACACACACACGCACACGCATACATATATAAACACATATACATATATATACATACACACTGTTACGCCGAGCGCTCCGGGTCCCCGCTCCTCCCCGGAGCGCTCGCTACACTTCCCTCACTGCAGCGCCCCGGTCGGTTCCACGGACCCGGGGCGCTGCGTTACTACCTCCGGCCGGGATGCGATTCGCGATGCGGGTAGCGCCCGCTCGCGATGCGCACCCCGGCTCCCGTACCTTACTCGCTCCCCGTCAGTTCTGTCCCGGCGCGCGCGGCCCCGCTCCCTAGGGCGCGCGCGCGCCGGGTCTTTGCGATTTAAAGGGCCACTGCACCGCTGATTGGTGCAGTGGTTCCAATTAGTGTTTACACCTGTGCACTTCCCTATATCACCTCACTTCCCCTTCACTCCCTCGCCGGATCTTGTTGCCCTAGTGCCAGTGAAAGCGTTCCTTGTGTGTTCCTTGCCTGTGATTCCAGACCTTCTGCCGTTGCCCCTGACTACGATCCTTGCTGCCTGCCCCGACCTTCTGCTACGTCCGACCTTGCTTCTGTCTACTCCCTTGTACCGCGCCTATCTTCAGCAGCCAGAGAGGTTGAGCCGTTGCTAGGGGATACGACCTGGTCACTACCGCCGCAGCAAGACCATCCCGCTTTGCGGCGGGCTCTGGTGAAAACCAGTAGTGACTTAGAACCGATCCTCTAGCACGGTCCACGCCAATCCCTCTCTGGCACAGAGGATCCACTACCTGCCAGCCGGCATCGTGACAGTAGATCCGGCCATGGATCCCGCTGAAGTTCCTCTGCCAGTTGTCGCTGACCTCACCACGGTGGTCGCCCAGCAGTCACAACAGATTGCGCAACAAGGCCAACAGCTGTCTCAACTGACTGTTATGCTACAACAGTTACTACCACAGCTCCAGCAATCATCTCCTCCGCCAGCTCCTGTACCTCCTCCGCAGCGAGTGGCCGCTTCTGGAATACGACTATCCTTGCCGGATAAATTTGATGGGGACTCTAAGTTTTGCCGTGGCTTTCTTTCCCAATGTTCATTACACTTGGAGATGATGTCGGACCAGTTCCCCACTGAAAGGTCTAAGGTGGCTTTCGTAGTCAGCCTGCTGTCTGGAAAAGCCCTGGCTTGGGCCACACCGCTCTGGGACCGCAATGACCCCGTCACTGCCTCTGTACACTCCTTCTTCTCGGAAATTCGAAGTGTCTTTGAGGAACCTGCCCGAGCCTCTTCTGCTGAGACTGCCCTGTTGAACCTGGTCCAGGGTAATTCTTCCGTTGGCGAGTATGCCGTACAGTTCCGTACCCTTGCTTCAGAATTATCCTGGAATAATGAGGCACTCTGCGCGACCTTTAAAAAAGGCCTATCCAGCAACATTAAAGATGTTCTGGCCGCACGAGAAATCCCTGCTAACCTACATGAACTCATCCATCTTGCCACTCGCATTGACATGCGTTTTTCCGAACGGCGTCAGGAGCTCCGCCAGGATATGGACTCTGTTCGCACGAGGCGTTTCTTCTCCCCGGCTCCTCTCTCCTCTGGTCCCCTGCAATCTGTTCCTGTGCCTCCCGCCGTGGAGGCTATGCAGGTCGACCGGTCTCGCCTGACACCCCAAGAGAGGACACGACGCCGCATGGAGAATCTCTGCCTGTACTGTGCTAGTACCGAACACTTCCTGAAGGATTGTCCTATCCGTCCTCCCCGCCTGGAAAGACGTCCGCTGACTCCGCACAAAGGTGAGACAGTCCTTGATGTCTACTCTGCTTCTCCACGTCTTACTGTGCCTGTGCGGATGTCTGCCTCTGCCTTCTCCTTCTCTGCTGTGGCCTTCTTGGACTCTGGATCTGCAGGAAATTTCATCTTAGCCTCTCTCGTCAACAGGTTCAACATCCCGGTGACCAGTCTCGCCAGACCCCTCTACATCAATTGTGTAAACAATGAAAGATTGGACTGTACTATACGTTTCCGCACGGAGCCCCTTCTAATGTGCATCGGATCTCATCACGAGAGGATTGAACTGTTGGTCCTCCCCAATTGCACTTCTGAAATCCTTCTTGGACTTCCCTGGCTTCAACTCCATTCCCCAATCCTGGATTGGTCCACTGGGGAGATCAAGAGTTGGGGGCCCTCTTGTTCCAAGGACTGCTTAAAACCGGTTCCCAGTAAACCTTGCCGTGTCCCTGTGCTTCCTCATGTAACCGGTCTCCCTAAGGCCTATATGGACTTTGCGGACGTTTTTTGCAAAAAACAAGCTGAGACTCTACCTCCTCACAGGCCTTATGATTGTCCCATTGACCTCCTCCCGGGTACTACTCCACCCCGGGGCAGAATCTATCCTCTGTCCGTCCCAGAGACTCTTGCCATGTCTGAATACGTCCAAGAAAATTTAAAAAAGGGCTTTATCCGTAAATCCTCCTCTCCTGCCGGAGCCGGATTTTTCTTTGTGTCCAAAAAAGATGGCTCTCTACGTCCTTGCATTGACTACCGCGGTCTTAATAAAATCACGGTTAAGAACCGCTACCCCCTACCCCTCATCTCTGAACTCTTTGATCGTCTCCAAGGTGCCCATATTTTTACCAAACTGGACTTAAGAGGTGCTTATAATCTCATCCGCATCAGAGAGGGGGATGAATGGAAAACGGCATTTAACACCAGAGATGGACACTTTGAGTATCTGGTCATGCCCTTTGGTCTATGCAACGCCCCTGCCGTCTTCCAAGACTTTGTTAATGAAATTTTTCGTGATCTACTATACTCCTGTGTTGTTGTATATCTGGACGATATCCTGATTTTTTCTGCCAATCTTGAAGAACACCGCCAGCATGTCCGTATGGTTCTTCAGAGACTTCGTGATAATCAACTCTATGCCAAAATAGAGAAATGTCTGTTTGAATGCCAATCTCTTCCTTTTCTAGGATACTTGGTCTCTGGCCAGGGACTACAAATGGACCCAGATAAACTCTCTGCCGTCTTAGATTGGCCACGCCCCTCCGGACTCCGTGCCATCCAACGTTTTTTGGGGTTCGCCAATTATTACAGGCAATTTATTCCACATTTTTCTACCATTGTGGCTCCTATTGTGGCTTTAACAAAAAAAAATGCCGATCCCAAGTCTTGGCCTCCTCAAGCGGAAGACGCCTTTAAACGACTCAAGTCTGCCTTTTCTTCGGCTCCCGTGCTCTCCAGACCTGACCCATCTAAACCCTTCCTATTGGAGGTTGATGCCTCCTCAGTGGGAGCTGGAGCTGTCCTTCTACAAAAAAACTCTTCCGGGCATGCTGTTACTTGTGGTTTTTTTTCCAGGACCTTCTCTCCGGCGGAGAGGAACTACTCCATCGGGGATCGAGAGCTTCTAGCCATTAAATTAGCACTTGAGGAATGGAGGCATCTGCTGGAGGGATCAAGATTTCCAGTTATTATTTACACCGATCACAAGAACCTCTCCTACCTCCAGTCGGCCCAACGGCTGAATCCTCGTCAGGCCAGGTGGTCTCTGTTCTTTGCCCGATTTAATTTTGAAATTCACTTTCGGCCTGCTGATAAAAACATTAGGGCCGATGCTCTCTCTCGTTCCTCAGATGCCTCTGAAATTGAACTCTCTCCTCAACACATCATTCCTCCTGACTGCCTGATTTCCACTTCTCCAGCCTCCATCAGGCAAACTCCTCCAGGAAAGACCTTTGTTTCTCCACGCCAACGCCTTGGGATCCTCAAATGGGGTCACTCCTCCCATCTCGCAGGTCATGCGGGCATCAAGAAATCTGTGCAACTCATCTCTCGCTTCTATTGGTGGCCGACTCTAGAGACTGATGTGGTGGACTTTGTGCGAGCCTGCACTATCTGTGCCCGGGATAAGACTCCTCGCCAGAAGCCCGCTGGTTTTCTTCATCCTCTACCTGTCCCCGAACAACCTTGGTCTCTGATTGGTATGGATTTTATTACTGACTTACCCCCATCCCATGGCAACACTGTTATTTGGGTGGTCGTTGATCGATTCTCCAAAATGGCACATTTCATCCCTCTTCCTGGTCTTCCTTCAGCGCCTCAGTTGGCTAAACAATTTTTTGTACACATTTTTCGTCTTCACGGGTTGCCTACACAGATCGTCTCGGATAGAGGCGTCCAATTTGTGTCTAAATTCTGGAGGGCTCTCTGTAAACAACTCAAGATTAAATTAAATTTTTCTTCTGCATACCATCCTCAATCCAATGGACAAGTAGAGAGAATTAACCAGATCTTGGGTGACTATTTACGACATTTTGTTTCCTCCCGCCAGGATGACTGGGCAGATCTTCTACCTTGGGCCGAATTCTCGTATAATTTCAGAATCTCTGAATCTTCCTCCAAATCTCCGTTTTTCGTGGTGTACGGCCGTCACCCTCTTCCCCCCCTCCCTACCCCCTTGCCCTCTGGTCTGCCCGCTGTGGATGAAATTTCTCGTGATCTTTCCACCATATGGAAAGAGACCCAAAATTCTCTCTTACAGGCTTCTTCTCGCATGAAGAGATTCGCAGATAAGAAAAGAAGAGCTCCTCCCATTTTTTCCCCTGGAGACAAGGTATGGCTCTCCGCTAAATATGTCCGTTTCCGTGTCCCGAGCTATAAGTTGGGACCACGCTATCTTGGTCCTTTTAAAGTTTTGTGTCAAATTAATCCTGTCTCTTACAAACTTCTTCTTCCTCCTTCTCTTCGTATCCCTAATGCCTTTCACGTCTCTCTTCTTAAACCTCTCATCCTCAACCGTTTTTCTCCTAAATCTGTTCCTCCCACTCCTGTTTCCGGCTCCTCGGACATCTTCTCTGTCAAAGAGATTTTGGCCTCTAAAAAGGTCAGGGGAAGAACTTTTTTTTTAGTGGATTGGGAGGGTTGTGGTCCAGAAGAGAGGTCCTGGGAACCTGAGGACAATATCCTGGACAAAAGTCTGATCCTCAGGTTCTCAGGCCCCAAGAAGAGGGGGAGACCCAAGGGGGGGGGTACTGTTACGCCGAGCGCTCCGGGTCCCCGCTCCTCCCCGGAGCGCTCGCTACACTTCCCTCACTGCAGCGCCCCGGTCGGTTCCACGGACCCGGGGCGCTGCGTTACTACCTCCGGCCGGGATGCGATTCGCGATGCGGGTAGCGCCCGCTCGCGATGCGCACCCCGGCTCCCGTACCTTACTCGCTCCCCGTCAGTTCTGTCCCGGCGCGCGCGGCCCCGCTCCCTAGGGCGCGCGCGCGCCGGGTCTTTGCGATTTAAAGGGCCACTGCACCGCTGATTGGTGCAGTGGTTCCAATTAGTGTTTACACCTGTGCACTTCCCTATATCACCTCACTTCCCCTTCACTCCCTCGCCGGATCTTGTTGCCCTAGTGCCAGTGAAAGCGTTCCTTGTGTGTTCCTTGCCTGTGATTCCAGACCTTCTGCCGTTGCCCCTGACTACGATCCTTGCTGCCTGCCCCGACCTTCTGCTACGTCCGACCTTGCTTCTGTCTACTCCCTTGTACCGCGCCTATCTTCAGCAGCCAGAGAGGTTGAGCCGTTGCTAGGGGATACGACCTGGTCACTACCGCCGCAGCAAGACCATCCCGCTTTGCGGCGGGCTCTGGTGAAAACCAGTAGTGACTTAGAACCGATCCTCTAGCACGGTCCACGCCAATCCCTCTCTGGCACAGAGGATCCACTACCTGCCAGCCGGCATCGTGACACACACATATATATATACATACATACACATATATATACATTCACATACATATATATATTTACATACAGACACATATATATTCATACATACAGTACACACACATATATACACATATAAACACACACATTCATATTTATATATTTACATACACACACACATATATATATATATATATATATATATATATATATATATATATATATATATATACACACACACACACACATACATATACATACATATACATTGGGGATCAAAAGTTTGGGCACCCCAGGTAAAAAATTGTATTAATGTGCATAAAGAAGCCAAGGAAAGAAGGAAAAATCTCCAAAAGGCATCAAATTACAGATTAGACATTCTTATAATATGTCACCAAAAGTTACATTTTATTTCCATCATTTACACTTTCAAAATAACAGAAAACAAAAAAAATGGCGTCTGCAAAAGTTTGGGCACCCTGCAGAATTTATAGCATTCACTGCCCCCTTTGAAAAGCTGAGACCTGCCAGTGTCATGGATTGTTCTCAATCATCATCTGGGAAGACCAGCTGATATCAATCTCAAAGGTTTTAAAAGCCCAGACTCATCTGACCTTGCCCCAACAATCAGCACCATGGGTTCGTCTAAGCAGTTGTCTAGAAATCTGAAACTGAAAATAGTTGATGCTCACAAAGCTGAAAAAGGCTATAAGAAGATAGCAAAACGTTTTCAGATGTCAATATCCTCTTTCGGAATGTAATTAAGAAATGGCACTCATCAGGAACAGTGGAAGTTAAAGCATGATCTGGAAGACCAAGAAAAATATCAGACAGAACAGCTCGCAGGATTGTGAGAAGAACAATTCAAAACCCACGTTTGACTGCACAATCCCTCCAGAAAGATCTGGCAGACACTGGAGTTGTGGTACACTATTCCACTATAAAGAGATACTTGTACAAATATGGTCTTCATGGAAGAGTCATCAGAAGAAAACCTCTTCTACGTCCTCACCACAAAAATCAGCGTTTGAACTTTGCAAATGAACATATAGACAAGCCTGATGCATTTTGGAAACAAGTTCTGTGGACCGATGAGGTACGTTTGGAGAAGAAGGGGAACACAATTTAATGAAAAGAACCTCTGTCCAACTGTTAAGCATAAAAGGAAATAAAAAAGAAAGAGGACAGCGCCTCGTGTAATCCTGCGAATGAGAGGAGGAGGTGACTGTCTGTATATGGACTCTCACCTGTATCTCCTCTTGGTTATTTGCATATAACCCCAACTTAGCGGGGTACCAGGGAACTGCAGGCCAAAGGAGTGTTTGCTGGATACCGCGTGAATGGGTCCAGAGGTAGGCATATATAGGTTCAAGGAAAAAGAACTCCAAGCTTGGCGCTGTTCCAGTGAAGCAAAAATCCGTACTTATTCCAGTAAAACCATATTTATTGACTTAAACACAAGTTTTACAGGCACATCAAAGGCAATCTTTGCCTTTGATGTGCCTGTAAAACTTGTGTTTAAGTCAATAAATATGGTTTTACTGGAATAAGTACGGATTTTTGCTTCACTGGAACAGCGCCAAGCTTGGAGTTCTTTTTCCTTGAACCTATATATAACTGTTAAGCATGGGGGTGGATCAATCATGCTTTGGGGTTGTATTGCAGCCAGTGGCACAGGGAACATCTCACGAGAAGAAGGATAAATGGATTCAATAAAATTTCAGCAAATTTTGGATGCTAACTTGATGCCATCTGTGAAAAAGCTGAAGTTAAAGAGAGGATGGCTTCTACAAATGGATAATGATCCTAAACGCACCTCGAAATCCACGGGGGATTACATCAAGAGGCGTAAACTGAAGGTTTTACCATGGCCTTCACAATCTCCTGACCTCAACATAATCGAAAATCTATGGATAGACCTTAAAAGAGCAGTGCGTGACAGACAGACCATAAATCTCAAAGAACTGGAAGACTTTTGTAAGGAAGAATTGGCAAAGATACCTCAAACAAGAACTGAAAGACTCTTGGCTGGCTACAAAAAGTGTTTACAAGCTGTGATACTTGCCAAAGGGGGCAGTGAATGCTATAAATTCTGTAGGGTGCCCAAACTTTTGCAGACACCATTTTTTTTGTTTTCTGTTATTTTGAAAGTGTAAATGATGGAAATAAAATGTAACTTTTGTTGACATATTATAAGAATGTCTAATCTGTAATTTGATGCCTTTTGGAGATTTTTCCATCTTTCCTTGGCTTCTTTATGCACATTAATACACATTTTTACCTGGGGGGCCCAAACTTTTGATCCCCACTGTATACAGTCATGGCTGTAAATGTTTGCACTCCTAAATTTTTTCAAGAAATAAAGTATTTCTCACAGAAAAGGATTGCAGTAACACAGGTTTTGCTATACACATGTTTATTCCCTTTGTGTGTATTGGAACTAAACCAAAAAAGGAGGAAAAAAAGCAAATTGGACATAATGTCACCAAACTCCAAAAATGGTCTGGACAAAATTATTGGTACTTGTCAAAATTGTGGATAAATAAGATTGTTTCAAGCATGTGATGTTCCTTTATACTCACCTGGGGCAAGTAACAGGTGTGGGCAATATAAAAATCACACCTAAAAGCAGATAAAAAGGAGAGAAGTTCACTTAGTCTTTGCATTGTGTGTCTGTGTGCCCCACACTAAGCATGGACAACAGAAAGAGGAGAAGAGAACTGTCTGAGGACTTGAGAACTGAAATTGTGGAAGAATATCAACAATCTCAAGGTTACAAGTCCATCTAAATCTCCCTGGGCGTGGACGGAAGAGAAAAATTGATGAATTGTGTCAACGCAGGATAGTCCGGATGGTGGATAAGCAGCCCCAAACAAGTTCCGAAGATATTCAAGCTGTCCTGCAGGCTCAGGGAGCATCAGTGTCAGTGCGAACTATCCAAAGACAATTAAATGAAATGAAACGCTATGGAGGAGACCCAGGAGGACCCCACTATAGAGGAGACCCAGGAGGACCTCACTATGGAGGAGACCCAGGAGGACCCCACTATGGAGGAGAACCAGGAGGACCCCACTATGGAGAAGACCCAGGAGGACCCCACTATGGAGGAGACCCAGGAGGACCCCACTATGGAGAAGACCCAGGAGGACCCCACTATGGAGGAGACCCAGGAGGACCCCACTATGGAGGAGACCCAGGAGGACCCCACTATGGAGGAGACCCAGGAGGACCCCACTATGGAGGAGACCCAGGAGGACCCCACTATGGAGGAGACCCAGGAGGACCCCACTATGGAGGAGACCCAGGAGGACCCCACTGCTGACACAGACATAAAAAAAAGCAAGACTACATTTTACCAAAATGAACTTGAGTAACCAAAATCCTTCTGGGAAAACGTCTTGTGGACAGATGAGACCAAGAGAGATCTTTTTGGTAAAGCGCATCATTCTACTGTTTACCGAAAACGGAATGAGGCCTACAAAGAAAAGAGCACAGTACCTACAGTGACATATGGTGGAGGTCAGTGATGTTTTGGGTTGTTTTGCTGCCTCTGGCACTGGGGGCCTTGAATGTGTACAAGACATCATGAAATCTGAGGATTACCAATGGATTTTGGGTCGCACTGTACAGCCCAGTGTCAGAAAGCTGGGTTTGTGTCCGAGATCATGGGTCTTCCAGCAGGACAATGACCCCAAACACACGTCAAAAAGCCCCTGGAAATGGAGACAACAAAGCGCTGGAGAGTTCTGAAGTGTCAGCAATGAGTCCAGATCTAAATCCCATTGATCACCTGTGGAGAGATCTTATAATTACTGTTGGGAAAAGGCGCCTTCCAATAAGAGACCTGGAGCAGTTTGTAAAGGAAGAGTGGTCCAACATTCCGGCTGAGAGGTGTAAGAAGCTTATTGATGGTTATAGGAAGAGTGGTCCAACATTCCGGCTGAGAGGTGTAAGAAGCTTATTGATGGTTATAGGAAGAGTGGTCCAACATTCCGGCTGAGAGGTGTAAGAAGCTTATTGATGGTTATAGGAAGAGTGGTCCAACATTCCGGCTGAGAGGTGTAAGAAGCTTATTGATGATTATAGGAAGAGTGGTCCAACATTTCGGCTGAGAGGTGTAAGAAGCTTTGGATGGTTATAGGAATAGTGGTCCAACATTCCGGCTGAGAGGTGTAAGAAGCTTATTGATGGTTATAGGAAGAGTGGTCCAACATTCCGGCTGAGAGGTGTAAGAAGCTTATTGATGGTTATAGGAAGAGTGGTCCAACATTCCAGCTGAGAGGTGTAAGAAGCTTATTGATGGTTATAGGAAGAGTGGTCCAACATTCCGGCTGAGAGGTGTAAGAAGCTTATTGATGATTATAGGAAGAGTGGTCCAACATTCCGGCTGAGAGGTGTAAGGAGCTTATTGATGCTTATAGGAAGACACCGATTTCACTTATTTTTGCCAAAGGGTGTGCAACCAAATATTAAGTTAAGGGGCCAATAATTGTGTCCAGCCCATTTTTGGAGTTTGGTGACATTACGTCCAATTTGCTTTTTTTCCTCCCTTTTTGGTTTAGTTCCAATACACACAAAGGGAATAAACATGTGTATAGCAAAACCTGTGTTACTGCAATCCTTTCCTGTGAGAAATACTTCATTTTCTAGAAACATTTTAGGGGTGCAAATATTTACGCCCATGACTGTATTCATACACCTCAAGTTCTTGATACAATGAATCTGCAGGTTTTACATATATTCCTTTTTTACCATTTGAGGAGACGTCCACGTCCATTTCTAGTGTCTGTGACCTTTCAGCTACACAGAGAAATCATCACTGAGAAAGGTCAATGGCAAAACTACAACTCCCAGCATGCCCTGACGGCTGGAGAGCTGCAGGTCGGTGACCTCTTTCCTGCTGCCTTCATATTTGGATGTGGTCACTGACTAAACCACATTTGTCGTTTGTCTTGTCTGACATCTGGACTTTGTGTCCCCTGGGGCCCTAACATAAGGATATTCGTTACAATATAAAGTTATACAGTGACCCCCCCCCCCCTCCCCCGACCTACGATGGCCCCGACATATGATCATTTCAACATACGATGCTTTTGTATGTCGGGGCCATCGCATAAACGGCTATCCCTCAGCTCAGACTGCTTCATCTGCCTCCGGATAGCTGTTTACGGTGCCCCGTGTGGTCTGCTGACGATCACTTACCTGTCCTCGGGGCTCCTGCGCGTCCTCTTCGGGATCCTCTCCATCGTCGGCGCTCTCCATCGTCGTCATCACGTCGCTGCGCGCGCCGTCCCGTCATCCAATAGGAGCGGCGTACGTAACGACGTGATGGCGGCGACGGAGAGCGAGGATGCCGGGGAAGCAGAGGCCTTGCCGGAGCATCGGGGACACCCCGGGGACGCGGCCACAGCGATGGAAGGCGACATCCAGGGCAGCGGTGACGAGCGGTGACTGTCCAGAGCGGCGGGGACAGGTGAGTACAACTTCCTCTAACAGTGGTCTACAACCTGCGGACCTCCAGATGTTGCAAAACTACAACTCCCAGCATGCCCGGACAGCCGTTGGCTGTCCGGGCATGCTGGGTGTTGTAGTTATGCAACATCTGGAGGTCCTCAGGTTGTAGACCACTGTCCTATACTTTACATTGCACGGATCCCTCAACATACGATGATTTCAACAAACGATGGTCCATTTGGAACGGATTCCCATCGTATGTTGAGGGACCACTGTAGTGTGTTCTGTATATGATAGAGGGGACCCTTTCAATATGGGTCTTCCAAAAAGTGTGTCTCCAGCTGTTGGAAACAAAATAAAACTCCCAGCATGCCTGGACCATACAGCAGTTTTTCCCAACCAGGGTGCCTCCAGCTGTTGCAAAACTACAACTCCCAGCATGCCCGGACCATACGGCATGTCAGCAGAGAGCACTGTGGACAAGACAAAAAAGAAATTCAAAAAGAAAAGAATGTAACATACAGCTGAGCTGCTAAAAAGTATTGGAAGGATTAAGATTTTTTAATAGAAGTAATTTACAAATCTGTTTAACTTCTGGCAACAGTTCATTTAAAGGGGTACTCCGGTGAAAAACTTTTTTTTTTTTTTTTTTAATCAACTGGTGCCAGAAAGTTAAACAGATTTGTAAATTACTTCTATTAAAAAATCTTAATCCTTCCTGTACTTATTAGCTGCTGAATACTACAGCGGAAATTATTTTCTTTTTGAAACACAGAACTGTCTGCTGACATCACGAGCACAGTGCTCTCTGCTGACATCTCTGTCCATCTTAGGAACTGTCCAGAACAGCATATGTTTGCTATGGGGATTTCCTTTTACCCTGGACAGTTCCTAAAATGGACAGAGGTGTCAGCAGAGAGCACTGTGCTCGTGATGTCAGCAGAGAGCTATGTGTTTCAAAAAGAAAAGAATTTCCGCTGTAGTATTCAGCAGCTAATAAGTACAGGAGGGATTAAGATTTTTTAAAAGAAGTAATTTACAAATCTGTTTAACTTTCTGGCACCAGCTTATTTAAAAAAAAAAAAAGTTTTTCACCGGAGCACCCCTTTAAGCTCTTCTCTCAAGGAGCGGCTGCACTGAACTCCCACTCACTAGAGAGGCTAGCTCTGAACTTCTCTCAGGAGACATTTATCAATGTTGGTGTAAGGTAGAATAGATTTTACCCCTGTTTACTTGGCGTATTGTTTGCCCAGTTGCTCAAAATTTACCAAAAAGGGTGCACTGGACTTGATAAATTTTGCCCTATTGTAGAAACCAGTGGGCGGCAGAGATTGGTTTAAGCTTTGTGCTCTGGCATCTGACACTTTTGTAGGTGTCCTATTAGGTGGTGGAGATTTGCGAAAAAAAACAAAACACTTCTTAATTTAATTTGTGCAAATAATAAAGCTCCACTGCAAAAAGTGGTGTACGGTGCACCAAACAGTAGACAACTTTGAAAGATGTTCTATTGAAAATTGTGCAAAAAAATTGCGCAAAAAATGTAACTGTGCAAAATTTGCAGGGACATTTAGAACATTAAAGTGTTGTAAAGCCAATGATAAATGTTCATGCACTGTCTACACTTCCTCTCAGTAGAGAGGCTTGGCTAAAGAGCAAGTTTTCTCACTTTGCTCTGGAAGGTTCCTATCAATGTGTGTGTATGTGTTAACCCCTCACTGCTCACAGATCATCATAAAAAGACTCCCAGCAGTGCAAATTAATGCAGAACATCACATATTAAAACAACAACAACAAAAACTACATATAAAACTAGACACTTGTCAGATGAAACCCGGAACCACAAGCCCAGCAGGGATATCAGTAGAAACTGCACATGAAGCCAACAATGTATTCACAATATATCATAAAGTCACAATCCTTGAAAGAGTGAGAATGGAGGAGTACTGTCAATGTGTGGCACTGTAAGGCTGGTATTGGTATGGGGGTCCTGTGTGGAGGGCACTGTTACAGGAGGCATTGTGTGACTGGTAATATTATGGGGGTCCTGTGTGGAGGGCACTGTTACAGGAGGCATTGTGTGAATGGTAATATTATGGGGGTCCTGTGTTGAGGGCACTGTTACAGGAGGCATTGTGTGACTGGTAATATTATGGGGGTCCTGTGTGGAGGGCACTGTTACAGGAGGCATTGTGTGACTGGTAATATTATGGGGGTCATGTGCAGAGGGCACTGTTACAGGAGGCATTGTGTGACTGGTAATATTATGGGGGTCCTGTGCGGAGGTCACTGTTACAGTAGGCATTGTGTGACTGGTAATATTATGGGGGTCCTGTGTGGAGGGCACTGTTACAGTAGGCATTGTGTGACTGGTAATATTATGGGGGTCCTGTGTGGAGGGCACTGTTACAGGAGGCATTGTGTGACTGGTAATATTATGGGGGTCCTGTGTGGAGGGCACTATTACAGGAGGCATTGTGTGACTGGTAATATTATGGGGGTCCTGTGTGGAGGGCACTGGTACAGGAGGCATTGTGTGACTGGTAATATTATGGGGGTCCTGTGTGGAGGGCACTGTTACAGGAGGCATTGTGTGACTGGTAATATTATGGGGGTCCTGTGTGGAGGGCACTGTTACAGGAGGCATTGTGTGACTGGTAATAATATGGGGGTCCTGTGCAGAGGGCACTATTACAGGAGGCATTGTGTGACTGGTAATATTATGGGGGTCCTGTGTGGAGGGCACTGGTACAGGAGGCATTGTGTGACTGGTAATATTATGGGGGTCCTGTGTGGAGGGCACTGGTACAGGAGGCATTGTGTGACTGGTAATATTATGGGGGTACTGTGCGGAGGGCACTGTTACAGGAGGCATTGTGTGACTGGAAATATTATGGGGGTACTGCGCAGAGGGCACTGTTACAGGAGGCATTGTGTGACTGGTAATATTATGGGGGTACTGTGCGGAGGGCACTGTTACAGGAGGCATTGTGTGACTGGTAATATTATGGGGGTCCTGTGCGGAGGGCACTGTTACAGGAGGCATTGTGTGACTGGTAATATTATGGGGGTACTGTGCGGAGGGCACTGGTACAGGAAGCATTGTGTGACTGGTAATATTATGGGGGTCCTGTGTGGAGGGCACTGTTACAGGAGGCATTGTGTGACTGGTAATATTATGGGGGTACTGAGCGGAGGGCACTTGTACAGGAGGCATTGTGTGACTGGTAATATTATGGGGGTACTGTGCGGAGGGCACTGTTACAGGAGGCATTGTGTGACTGGTAATATTATGGGGGTCCTGTGCGGAGGGCACTGTTACAGGAGGCATTGTGTGACTGGTAATATTATGGGGGCACTGAGCGGAGGGCACTTGTACAGGAGGCATTGTGACTGGTAATATTATGGGGGTCCTGTGCGGAGGGCACTGTTACAGGAGGCATTGTGTGACTGGTAATATTATGGGGGTACTGTGCAGAGGGCACTGGTACAGGAGGCATTGTGTGACTGGTAATATTATGGGGGTCCTGTGCGGAGGGCACTGTTACAGGAGGCATTGTGTGACTGGTAATATTATGGGGGTCCTGTGTGGAGGGCACTGTTACAGTAGGCATTGTGTGACTGGTAATATTATGGGGGTCCTGTGCAGAGGGCACTGTTACAGGAGGCATTGTGTGACTGGTAATATTATGGGGGTCCTGTGTGGAGGGCACTGGTACAGGAGGCATTGTGTGACTGGTAATATTATGGGGGTCCTGTGTGGAGGGCACTGGTACAGGAGGCATTGTGTGACTGGTAATATTATGGGGGTACTGTGCGGAGGGCACTGTTACAGGAGGCATTGTGTGACTGGAAATATTATGGGGGTACTGTGCAGAGGGCACTGTTACAGGAGGCATTGTGTGACTGGTAATATTATGGGGGTACTGTGCGGAGGGCACTGTTACAGGAGGCATTGTGTGACTGGTAATATTATGGGGGTCCTGTGCGGAGGGCACTGTTACAGGAGGCATTGTGTGACTGGTAATATTATGGGGGTCCTGTGCGGAGGGCACTGTTACAGGAGGCATTGTGTGACTGGTAATATTATGGGGGTCCTGTGCGGAGGGCACTGGTACAGGAGGCATTGTGTGACTGGTAATATTATGGGGGTCCTGTGCGGAGGTCACTGTTACAGGAGGCATTGTGTGACTGGTAATATTATGGGGGTCCTGTGCGGAGGGCACTGTTACAGGAGGCATTGTGTGACTGGTAATATTATGGGGGTACTGTGCGGAGGGCACTGTTACAGGAGGCATTGTGTGACTGGTAATATTATGGGGGTCCTGTGTGGAGGGCACTGGTACAGGAGGCATTGTGTGACTGATAATATTATGGGGGTCCTGTGTGGAGGGCACTGGTACAGGAGGCATTGTGTGACTGGTAATATTATGGGGGTACTGTGCGGAGGTCACTGTTACAGGAGGCATTGTGTGACTGGTAATATTATGGGGGTCCTGTGTGGAGGGCACTGTTACAGGAGGCAGTGTGTGACTGGTAATATTATGGGGGTCCTGTGTGGAGGGCACTGTTATAGGAGGCATTGTGCGACTGGTAATATTATGGGGGTCCTGTGCGGAGGGCACTGTTACAGGAGGCATTGTGTGACTGGTAATATTATGGGGGTCCTGTGTGGAGGGCACTGGTACAGGAGGCATTGTGTGACTGGTAATATTATGGGGGTCCTGTGTGGAGGGCACTGGTACAGGAGGCATTGTGTGACTGGTAATATTATGGGGGTACTGTGTGGAGGTCACTGTTACAGGAGGCATTGTGTGACTGGTAATATTATGGGGGTCCTGTGTGGAGGGCACTGTTACAGGAGGCATTGTGTGACTGGCAATATTATGGGGGTACTGTGCAGAGGGCACTGTTACAGGAGGCATTGTGTGACTGGTAATATTATGGGGGTCCTGTGCGGAGGGCACTGGTACAGGAGGCATTGTGTGACTGGTAATATTATGGGGGTCCTGTGTGGAGGGCACTGGTACAGGAGGCATTGTGTGACTGGTAATATTATGGTGGTGCTGTGTGGAGGGCACTGGTACAGGAGGCATTGTGTGACTGGTAATATTATGGTGGTGCTGTGTGGAGGGCACTGTTACAGGAGGCATTGTGTGACTGGTAATATTATGGGGGTCCTGTGTGGAGGGCACTGGTACAGGAGACATTGTGTGACTGGTAATATTATGGGGGTCCTGTGCGGAGGGCACTGTTACAGGAGGCATTGTGTGACTGGTAATATTATGGGGGTCCTGTGCGGAGGGCACTGTTACAGGAGGCATTGTGTGACTGGTAATATTATGGGGGTCCTGTGCGGAGGGCACTGGTACAGGAGGCATTGTGTGATTGGTAATATTATGGGGGTCCTGTGTGGAGGGCACTGTTACAGGAGGCATTGTGTGACTGGTAATATTATGGGGGTCCTGTGTGGAGGGCACTGTTACAGGAGGCATTGTGTGACTGGTAATATTATGGGGGTCCTGTGTGGAGGGCACTGGTACAGGAGGCATTGTGTGACTGGTAATATTATGGGGGTCCTGTGTGGAGGGCACTTTTACAGGAGGCATTGTGTGACTGGTAATATTATGGGGGTCGTGTGTGGAGGGCACTGTTACAGGAGGCATTGTGTGACTGGTAATATTATGGGGGTCCTGTGCGGAGGGCACTGTTACAGGAGGCATTGTGTGACTGGTAACATTGTGGGGGTCCTGTGCGGAGGGCACTGTTACAGGAGGCATTGTGTGACTGGTAATATTATGGGGGTCCTGTGTGGAGGGCACTGTTACAGGAGGCATTGTGTGACTGGTAATATTATGGGGGTCCTGTGTGGAGGGCACTGTTACAGGAGGCATTGTGTGACTGGTAATATTATGGGGGTCCTGTGTGGAGGGCACTGGTACAGGAGGCATTGTGTGACTGGTAATATTATGGGGGTCCTGTGTGGAGGGCACTTTTACAGGAGGCATTGTGTGACTGGTAATATTATGGGGGTCGTGTGTGGAGGGCACTGTTACAGGAGGCATTGTGTGACTGGTAATATTATGGGGGTCCTGTGCGGAGGGCACTGTTACAGGAGGCATTGTGTGACTGGTAACATTGTGGGGGTCCTGTGCGGAGGGCACTGTTACAGGAAGCATTGTGTGACTGGTAACATTGTGGGGGTCCTGTGCGGAGGGCACTGTTACAGGAGGCATTGTGTGACTGGTAATATTATGGGGGTCCTGTGCGGAGGGCACTGTTACAGGAGGCATTGTGTGACTGGTAATATTATGGGGGTACTGTGCGGAGGGCACTGTTACAGGAGGCATTGTGTGACTGGTAATATTATGGGGGTCCTGTGTGGAGGGCATTGTTACAGGAGGCATTGTGTGACTGGTAATATTATGGGGTCCTGTGCGGAGGGCACTGTTACAGGAGGCATTGTGTGACTGGTAATATTATGGGGGTCCTGTGTGGAGGGCACTGGTACAGGAGGCATTGTGTGACTGATAATATTATGGGGGTCCTGTGTGGAGGGCACTGGTACAGGAGGCATTGTGTGACTGGTAATATTATGGGGGTACTGTGCGGAGGTCACTGTTACAGGAGGCATTGTGTGACTGGTAATATTATGGGGGTCCTGTGTGGAGGGCACTGTTACAGGAGGCAGTGTGTGACTGGTAATATTATGGGGGTCCTGTGTGGAGGGCACTGTTATAGGAGGCATTGTGCGACTGGTAATATTATGGGGGTCCTATGCGGAGGGCACTGTTACAGGAGGTATTGTGTGACTGGTAATATTATGGGGGTACTGTGCAGAGGGCACTGTTACAGGAGGCATTGTGTGACTGGTAATATTATGGGGGTCCTGTGCGGAGGGCACTGGTACAGGAGGCATTGTGTGATTGGTAATATTATGGGGGTCCTGTGTGGAGGGCACTGGTACAGGAGGCATTGTGTGACTGGTAATATTATGGGGGTCCTGTGCGGAGGGCACTGTTACAGGAGGCATTGTGTGACTGGTAATATTATGGGGGTCCTGTGCGGAGGGCACTGTTACAGGAGGCATTGTGTGACTGGTAATATTATGGGGGTCCTGTGCGGAGGGCACTGGTACAGGAGGCATTGTGTGATTGGTAATATTATGGGGGTCCTGTGTGGAGGGCACTGTTACAGGAGGCATTGTGTGACTGGTAATATTATGGGGGTCCTGTGTGGAGGGCACTGTTACAGGAGGCATTGTGTGACTGGTAATATTATGGGGGTCCTGTGTGGAGGGCACTGGTACAGGAGGCATTGTGTGACTGGTAATATTATGGGGGTCCTGTGTGGAGGGCACTTTTACAGGAGGCATTGTGTGACTGGTAATATTATGGGGGTCGTGTGTGGAGGGCACTGTTACAGGAGGCATTGTGTGACTGGTAATATTATGGGGGTCCTGTGCGGAGGGCACTGTTACAGGAGGCATTGTGTGACTGGTAACATTGTGGGGGTCCTGTGCGGAGGGCACTGTTACAGGAGGCATTGTGTGACTGGTAATATTATGGGGGTCCTGTGTGGAGGGCACTGTTACAGGAGGCATTGTGTGACTGGTAATATTATGGGGGTCCTGTGTGGAGGGCACTGTTACAGGAGGCATTGTGTGACTGGTAATATTATGGGGGTCCTGTGTGGAGGGCACTGGTACAGGAGGCATTGTGTGACTGGTAATATTATGGGGGTCCTGTGTGGAGGGCACTTTTACAGGAGGCATTGTGTGACTGGTAATATTATGGGGGTCGTGTGTGGAGGGCACTGTTACAGGAGGCATTGTGTGACTGGTAATATTATGGGGGTCCTGTGCGGAGGGCACTGTTACAGGAGGCATTGTGTGACTGGTAACATTGTGGGGGTCCTGTGCGGAGGGCACTGTTACAGGAGGCATTGTGTGACTGGTAACATTGTGGGGGTCCTGTGCGGAGGGCACTGTTACAGGAGGCATTGTGTGACTGGTAATATTATGGGGGTCCTGTGCGGAGGGCACTGTTACAGGAGGCATTGTGTGACTGGTAATATTATGGGGGTCCTGTGCGGAGGGCACTGTTACAGGAGGCATTGTGTGACTGGTAATATTATGGGGGTACTGTGCGGAGGGCACTGTTACAGGAGGCATTGTGTGACTGGTAATATTATGGGGGTCCTGTGTGGAGGGCATTGTTACAGGAGGCATTGTGTGACTGGTAATATTATGGGGTCCTGTGCGGAGGGCACTGTTACAGGAGGCATTGTGTGACTGGTAATATTATGGGGGTCCTGTGTGGAGGGCACTGGTACAGGAGGCATTGTGTGACTGATAATATTATGGGGGTCCTGTGTGGAGGGCACTGGTACAGGAGGCATTGTGTGACTGGTAATATTATGGGGGTACTGTGCGGAGGTCACTGTTACAGGAGGCATTGTGTGACTGGTAATATTATGGGGGTCCTGTGTGGAGGGCACTGTTACAGGAGGCAGTGTGTGACTGGTAATATTATGGGGGTCCTGTGTGGAGGGCACTGTTATAGGAGGCATTGTGCGACTGGTAATATTATGGGGGTCCTATGCGGAGGGCACTGGTACAGGAGGCATTGTGTGACTGATAATATTATGGGGGTCCTGTGTGGAGGGCACTGTTACAGGAGGTATTGTGTGACTGGTAATATTATGGGGGTACTGTGCAGAGGGCACTGTTACAGGAGGCATTGTGTGACTGGTAATATTATGGGGGTCCTGTGCGGAGGGCATTGTTACAGGAGGCATTGTGTGACTGGTAATATTATGGGGGTCCTTTGTGGAGGGCACTTTTACAGGAGGCATTGTGTGACTGGTAATATTATGGGGGTCGTGTGTGGAGGGCACTGTTACAGGAGGCATTGTGTGACTGGTAATATTATGGGGGTCCTGTGCGGAGGGCACTGTTACAGGAGGCATTGTGTGACTGGTAACATTGTGGGGGTCCTGTGCGGAGGGCACTGTTACAGGAGGCATTGTGTGACTGGTAACATTGTGGGGGTCCTGTGCGGAGGGCACTGTTATAGTAGGCATTGTGTGACTGGTAATATTATGGGGGTACTGTGCGGAGGGCACTGTTACAGGAGGCATTGTGTGACTGGTAATATTATGGGGGTACTGTGCGGAGGGCACTGTTACAGGAGCCATTGTGTGACTGGTAATTGTATGGGGGTCCTGTGCGGAGGGCACTGTTACAGGAGGCATTGTGTGACTGGTAATATTATGGGGGTCCTGTGTGGAGGGCACTGGTACAGGAGGCATTGTGTGACTGGTAATATTATGGGGGTCCTGTGTGGAGGGCACTGTTACAGGAGGCATTGTGTGACTGGTAATATTATGGGGGTCGTGTGTGGAGGGCACTGGTACAGGAGGCATTGTGTGACTGGTAATATTATGGGGGTCCTGTGCAGAGGGCACTGTTACAGTAGGCATTGTGTGACTGGTAATATTATAGGGGTACTGTGCGGAGGGCACTTGTACAGGAGGCATTGTGTGACTGGTAATATTATGGGGGTACTGTGTGGAGGGCACTGTTACAGGAGGCATTGTGTAACTGGTAATATTATGGGGGTCCTGTGTGGTGGGCACTGGTACAGGAGGCATTGTGTGACTGGTAATATTATGGGGGTCCTGTGTGGAGGGCACTGGTACAGGAGGCATTGTGTGACTGGTAATATTATGGGGGTACTGTGCGGAGGGCACTGTTACAGGAGGCATTGTGTGACTCGTAATATTATGGGGGTCCTGTGTGGAGGGCACTGGTACAGGAGGCATTGTGTGACTGGTAACATTGTGGGGGTCCTGTGTGGAGGGCACTGTTACAGGAAGCATTGTGTGACTGGTAACATTGTGGGGGTCCTGTGTGGAGGGCACTGGTACAGGAGGCATTGTGTGACTGGTAATATTATGGGGGTCCTGTGTGGAGGGCACTGGTACAGGAGGCATTGTGTGACTGGTAATATTATGGGGGTCCTGTGTGGAGGGCACTGGTACAGGAGGCATTGTGTGACTGGTAATATTATGGGGGTACTGTGTGGAGGGCACTGTTACAGGAGGCATTGTGTGACTGGTAATATTATGGGGGTCCTGTGCGGAGGGCAATGGTACAGGAGGCATTGTATGACTGGTAATATTATGGGGGTCCTGTGCGGAGGGCACTGTTACAGGAGGCATTGTGTGACTGGTAATATTATGGGGGTCCTGTGTGAAGGGCACTGGTACAGGAGGCATTGTGTGACTGGTAATATTATGGGGGTCCTGTGCGGAGGGCACTGGTACAGGAGGCATTGTGTGACTGGTAATATTATGGGGGTCCTGTGTGAAGGGCACTGGTACAGGAGGCATTGTGTGACTGGTAATATTATGGGGGTCCTGTGCGGAGGGCACTGGTACAGGAGGCATTGTGTGACTGGTAATATTATGGGGGTACTGTGCGGAGGTCACTGTTACAGGAGGCATTGTGTGACTGGTAATATTATGGGGGTCCTGTGTGGAGGGCACTGGTACAGGAGGCATTGTGTGACTGGTAATATTATGGGGGTACTGTGCGGAGGGCACTGGTACAGGAGGCACCAACAGCCAAACAGTGTGAAAAAAAATCCCATCAAATACCCAAATAAGGATAAATGCCCCATAGTATCTCTGCACTGTGTCCCTGGATAACGTGTCAACCGATTACTGTTACATTGTATCAGACTTCCTGGTAACTTTAACCCCTTAACGGCACAGGGCTTACATGTACATCAGGGCCACGGTCTGAGTGTATAAACCGCGCTTCATACACGATAAGTACAATCTGCTATACTTACCACTACTGCCAGATCGCCAATGCCTGGTATTAACCCTTCAGATGCCATCATCAAAGTAGATTGCGGCATCTAAAACTCAGTGGGCTGACCATGGACCTCCATGGCTCCCTCGCAGGGTAATGACAAGACAGCCAGAAGGCCCTCACCTGTCTCTGTGCCGTCCGATCGGCACTCTGTGAATAGAGGCAGCCTCAGCAGCCTTTAGTAATGGAGCACCGAAAACACTGATCAATGTTGTTCTATGGCAGCCTGTAGTAATGAAGCACCGATAACACTGATCAATGCTATGGCAGCCTGTAGGAATGGAGCGCCAATAACACTGATCAATGCTATGGCAGCCTGTAGTAATGGAGCGCCAATAACACTGATCAATGCTATGGCAGCCTGTAGTAATGGAGTACCGATTACACTGATCAATACTGTTCTATGGCAGCCTGTAGTAATGGACCGCTGATAACACTCATCAATGCTGTTCTTTGGCAGCCTGTAGTAATGGAGCACCGATAACACTGATCAATGCTGTGCTATGGCAGCCTGTAGTAATGGAGCGCCAATAACACTGATCAATGCTATGGCAGCCTGTAGTAATGGAGCACTGATAACACTTATCAATGCTATGGCAGCCTGTAGTAATGGAACGCCAATAACACTGATCAATGATATTGTAGCCTGTAGTAATGGAGCACTGATAGCACTGATCAATGATATTGTAGCCTGTAGTAATGGAGCACCGATAACACTGATCAATGCTGTTTTATGACAGCCTGCAGTAATGGAGCACGGATAAAACTGATCAATGCTATGGCAGCCTTTAGTAATGGAGCACCGATAACACTGATCAATGTTGTTCTATGGCAGCCTGTAGTAATGAAGCACCGATAACACTGATCAATGCTGTGCTATGGCAGCCTGTAGGAATGGAGCGCCAATAACACTGATCAATGCTATGGCAGCCTGTAGTAATGGAGTACCGATTACACTGATCAATACTGTTCTATGGCAGCCTGTAGTAATGGACCGCTGATAACACTGATCAATGCTGTGCTATGGCAGCCTGTAGTAATGGAGCGCCAATAACAATGATCGATGCTATGGCAGCCTGATAACACTGATCAATGCTGTTCTATGGCAACCTGTAGTAATGGAGCGCCAATAACACTGATCAATGCTATGGCAGCCTGTAGTAATGGAGCACTGATAACACTTATCAATGCTATGGCAGCCTGTAGTAATGGAACGCCAATAACACTGATCAATGATATTGTTGCCTGTAGTAATGGAGCACTGATAGCACTGATCAATGATATTGTAGCCTGTAGTAATGGAGCACCGATAACACTGATCAATGCTGTTTTATGACAGCCTGCAGTAATGGAGCATGGATAAAACTGATCAATCCTATGGCAGCCTTTAGTAATGGAGCACCGATAACATTGATCAATGCTATTGCAGCCTGTAGTAATGGAGCATTGACAACACTGATCAATGCTGTTCTATGGTAGCCTGTAGTAATGGAGAGCAGATAACACTGATCAATGCTATGGCAGCCTGTCGTAATGGAGCTCCGATTATACTGATCAATGCTATGGCAGCCTGTAGTGATGGAGTGCCGACAACACTGATCAATGCTATGGCAGCCTGTAGTAATGGAGCTCTGATTATATTGATCAATGCTATTTCAGCCTGTAGTGATGGAGTGCCAACAACACTGATCAATGTTATGGCAGCCTGTAGTAATGAAGCACCAATAACAATGATCATTGCTGTTCTATGGCAGCCTGTAGTAATGGAGCACCGATAACACTGATCAATGCTATGGCAGCCTGTAGTAATGAAGTACCGATAACTGATCAATGCTATGGCAGCCTGTAGTAAGGGAGCACAGATAACACTGATCAATGCTATGGCAGCCTGTAGTAATGAAGTACCGATAACTGATCAATGCTATGGCAGCCTGTAGTAATGAAGTACCGATAACTGATCAATGCTGTTCTATGACAGCCTGTAGTAAAGGAGCACAGATAACACTGATCAATGCTATGGCAGCCTGTAGTAATGGAGCACAGATAACACTGATCAATGCTATGGCAGCCTGTAGTAATGGAGCACAGATAACACTGATCAATGCTATGGCAGCCTGTAGTAATGGAGCACAGATAACACTGATCAATGCTATGGCAGCCTGTAGTAAAGGAGCACAGATAACACTGATCAATGCTATGGCAGAGTATTGTTCAGTGTTTGCAATCAAAAGATTACATGCCATAGTCCCCAATGGGGATTAAAAAAAATTTGGAAAAAACTAAAAAGTGTTAATAAATGTGAGTAAGCCCCTTCCCTGATAAAACTTTAGATCACCTCTCCTCCCCCCATTTCCCATTTTTCTAATAAAGTAATTTAAATGAAAATAAACAGAAACAAACGTGGTATCGAAGATTTCCGAACTATTAAAATATAATATTAATTCATCCGCAGTCAATGGAGTAAATGGAAAAACATTCCAAATGCAGATTTCCTTCATATAACAGAAAAGAGAAAAAGTGATTAAAAAGTCCCATGAAAACAAAAATAGTCGCGATAAAAACTACAGATCAAAGCACAAAAATCCCCTCATCCAGCCGCGTAACATAAGAGTTATTGGGGTCGGAAGAGGAGAATTTTAAGTATTACTATTTTTGTACAAAAAGTTATAATTGTTTAAAAGTAGCAAAATATAAAAAATATCTAAATTGGGGATGATTGGACTCGTATGGACCTACAGATTATACACAACGTGTCCTTCACTGGGAACTGAAGCCCCTAAACGTTTTCTTTTTTCAATTTCCCCACAAATATTTTTCTTTTCTTTTTTTTTTTTTAGTTTGCCGTAGATTTGGTGGTAAAAAGTGGAGGACGTTACAAAGTTTAATCGGTAGCACAAAAAAACAAAAACAAGCCTCATATAGGTCTGTGGATGAAAAAAAAAAAAAACTTCACGGCCACGCCCCCCTTGATGTCACGCCACACCCCCTCAATGCAAGTCTATGGGAGGGGACATGGTGGCCACCATGTCCCCTCCCATAGAATTAAGGGGGTGTGGCGTAACGTCACGACTCCCGCCGCCCGCTCCAAGCGTTCGGGACAAAATGTTCTGAACGCTGGGGCAGCAGAGTACCCCTTTAAAGTTATGGCAATAGATTTAAAAAACAAAAATGGAAAAAAAAAATCCCGGCATTCTTAAGGGTTTTATAGATGGTTTTTCTCTGATAGTTTCTGGATTTTCTTGTTGATACATATATATATACACACACTGCGGGGTGA